>NC_051388.1:44246012-44258512 GCF_015228065.2 Penaeus monodon | reverse complement strand
TGGTAGGTCAATGGCTTCATATATATATATATATATATAATATATATATATATATATTATATTATATATATATAATATATATGTATATATATATATATATATATATATATATATATATATATATGTATGTATATGTTCGTCGTTATATAAAAAAAAATTAACTTCGTTGTCAATTTGATTTATATGGGAAATACAAAGCTTTTGCATTACCTTACGACCTCAACTAACCATTAAAAATTGAACTATCGTTTCTTCTAAGGCTGTCTACAACTAAAGTAAAGATAGGTTTTAGCTGATTCTGACATTACGTACATCTTCTGTATGTTCATAATTCCTTAATTTAGGAATTTTATCTCCGTTTGTATTACATTTATCTGTGATATTTTCTCGAAATTGTGTAATGTATGTTGTTTTTTCTCTCTTTCCGAACCTTACCTCGATGTATATATTGTGACGACTAATTGTTTATAATTCTTTCTTGCAAATTGACCATTTACAATCATATACACAAACCCTAAAGTTAACCTCGAAAGATTCCTCCTCAGTATTTGGTTCATTTTTATTCGCTTTCTTGCGGAAATTAGTGTTCATCCGAAGAATACGCCCCCCCCCCCTCGCAAAGCTACACGTCAACGTATATTTATGTACATGTTAAAGGTTCTTTGTTCTCAGTGAAAATGAAAAAAATCTCATCATTCCTTTTCTTTTCTGAGTTTAACAGAACTGATTGCGTTTTACTGAGTATATTATTTTAAGAATTTGTTCGTTTTCCTATTTTTTTATTACAAGATGCCTGATCACCTGTATGAGATATACAGCTCCCTTCAATAACTTCACTATATAACTGTTCAATCTATTTGTATTGTAGATATAGGCATAGAATAACTTGAGATCATCAGGTGAGACATCAATGTATTTTCGTTTTTTGTGTGTGTGTTTACATTAATAAAGCTTTGTGCTTGCTCTTTGTTCATATAAATAATCTTTAAGAAATTATTTATATTCTTATTCATAAGAATTTTTTTTTTTTTTACAGCTATGCAAAAATGATTTTACAGAAATTCGCAATGCATGCTTCTGTATCTTTTTGGACCTCCAGGTTCTCATTCTTATTTGCATATCTATATTTTCATCATCTCTTTTGATATATTATTCCTTAAATTACTCATTACATTTATATGACAATAATCCCTGCATACAAAAAACTGTAGGTATGCTTGACTTATCACTGGGCACTTTTTTGGCCTGGCGGAAGCGCTAGTTAACGGGATAATTTGAACAGGGAAAAGAGAAAACTGAAAATGCGCCGAAAGAAAACAAAAAAAAATCATAATGAAAGTTACTTGCAGTTTCACCTCTACTGTGGCTCCTTCCGATTACCATAAAATGACGGAAAAGACACCAGCATGACGCCGCTGTACATGGAATTCCATTCGGTCTTATGGAAATGTCTCGATACTCGTTGAAGTCTCCATATTAGTACTAGCAAGCGTGGAAGCGTAATGCAGATAAACGCTACTAAGTATAATATTTATTAAGATATTGAAGTTTCGATAATCTTCTATCTTCTCCTCACCGAGAAGAATTTTCAGGAAAAAATGAATCAAAATGAATCAAATTCGATCTCAAAATCTGCGACTGGCAACTCTTGAGGAAGAGTGACCTCCTTCACGCCAGTCATCAGTGAGATCTAGCGGAGTGAGGGTGTGCGGGTCTCTTGTGTGCCTCAATCTGTGTAGGATAATGAATACGTCGCCAAAATCTATATGAAAATGAAGTATAAAAGTATCAGCATATTCATTACGGGTGCCATACTAGGTAAGTAGCCCTCCTGTAGCTGTAAGCTGTGATTGTGTTCCAACAGTGAAATTTCTCAGGCTGTCTGTGAGAGAGAAAGGACTTTCGATTTCGTATGTTCCTCTTTTCCATTTCAGCGATAGCCATTAAGATTCGAAACTACTCTCTATCCAAAGTTCCATGCGGTTATATTTCGCTATACCCGGTTATATTGATGATTTTGATGCCGGAATGTTGGTTCAAAGTTGGTATTTGGCAATACGTGACCTCACTTTAAAGGTCTTGCGCTGCCTGTCCTTGAGGGCGCTTGTTCGCTGACCAGTCCATGAACGGAACGGTAAATGTCGCGGTGTTATCCCCATATGTTAGCTATCCTTCGTTTCCGCCAGCTAAGCCCACCAACGTTTAGCTTCAGTGGCTACAGAAAGCGACCTAAATCTAGGATGCCGCAGGTGCATCTGGCGTGGAATAACGTCTGGCAATATGGCGCGCTGGAACTGCTGGGAGAATTGTCTCTGTTCTCGACCTCTTCCTCAATACAGATAATACATGTAGCTCCTGAAATACTGTTCTGGAATGTACTCGGATACTGATATTGGAGACGTTCGTCAGAAAATGAAAGTACTTTCTCTGCATTATCGTGTTACGGACTGGCTCGCCAAACACGCTCGGCCACCGCGACTACTTTTCCTAGATGAAAAATTGAAGTGGAATCGAACGAAGGCGACTCAGGCCTTTCTCAGTAGATAATTGAGGCTACGGGACGGGGGTGACTCAAGGCCAGAGGAAATTCTTTCGGAGGGGCAAGATCTTCATTACTGCCGCACGCAAATAATAGTAATAGCACTGTGGCTGCATTTATTCGAGTTAATGTTTGCGGGATGGTCGTAACGTATAGTAGTTGATTCCAACCCTTCTTTGTTTGATAAATTAGTGTAATTAGTCTTATGTCTATAAAGAAAGGAATTAGTTTAATGGGTATTTTATCACCTTTTTGCTTTTCATGTGTGAATTTCTTAACCTTGCTAATCTTATTCATATGTTCACATAATTTTACCCTGCAAGGCGCACCCGAGCTTCGAGGACACAAAGTTTAAAATCTGTCTGTAATTAAAAGAAACATTCTTCCCGGCTGACTCATACAAAGACCAACGGGATTCAGGAACATTGGTTCATCATCACAAAGCCCACGTTTGTGGTAATACATATACACACTATGTTTGTATAAAATTGCTTATTAATTGCACAGTAATCTGCAGTCTGCGTATATCGGGATATTTTTTTATGTATTGGGGAGTATTAATAATCTATTTTGTTTAAGTGGTCTAGCCTTCAGAACAGTACTGCTTTGTTTCTGCCTATCAGCTAGTTGTATATGCTATAGTTTATATTCAAATTTTCTTAATTTCTCTTACAGTAAAAAAAAAAAAATGGTTGCCATGGCAACCAGACATTTGCATTTTCAGGATCGAATATGCATAATCATGGTTTCATTACGTAAGATGTTGCTCCGTTAAACTCTGGCAACTTTCTTGGCATTAACACCCTATTTGGCTTGTTGCTTATTATTGCGTCTTCGAAACAAATAAATCGAAACATTGAAATATTAGATTATGAATATCGAAATTAATTTACCCTTTCTGCATTTTATTACCTATAATCCATTTGTAATCTGATGGCATTAATGATCACACAATATTTTTTTTACAAATAATCAAGAAGGGAAGAATATGATTGTATTAATGTATTTCAGTGCACACACACACACACACACACACACACACACACACACACACACACACACACACACACACACACACACACACACACATATATATATATATATATATATATATATATATATATATATATATATATATATATATATATATATATATATTACATTGTACACATACATACATGAGTATACATATTAACATATAGATAAAAGTAGAAGGGTCTCAGCATGTTAGGGAAATGGATCTACATTCCTGGGGGCCGGTATCCTGGAGACCCGTAACCACCAGTCTCCTTTACCCCCTCTGTTACATTCAACAGTAGAATTAACTAAACGGTATGATACAATTCACTTACACAGTAATGAGCTCACTGAGGTGTTCTGGTCAGATGATCAGAATGAAGGAGAAACTGGCGGAATCATGGCTATACCAGCCCACCTCTTAATTATATTACATTGTATTATATATCCTAATGTAGGCTATGTCACGTCTGCCCTCCTCTTATTGAAAGTAGCTGAACTTGAAGGTCCCTGGAAATGCCATACTTTAAAATGCTCTTTGTATCTTTCAAGTACTCATATCAGTGAAATGCTGCATATTTATGTATACTGTTGTCTCAGATAAACAGCTAGCTCCTCTTGAAACTCCAGTCACTGTGAACTGCATAACACTTGGTATATTCCGCGCCTGTCAGACAGGGGCTGAACGCAGCGTCAAGTAAACTGTGCTTTATAAAGTATTACAAAAATGCCACGGCACTGTTGTCATCTGAGAACACACTAGCCAGATGCTAAGATTACAGTTCTCTTAAAACAAATTGGCCGCGAAGAAAGCAAAATATATGAAACTGCAATGGCCTTCTCAGAGTAAGTACAGGAACATGATTCTTTTGTTATTAGAAAAAAAAGTTTGCGCGCAGTTTTCCCTAATTCTTGGCTTATGTCTCATAAGTTAAAGTCCTGGTATTGGCTAAAGCCATTAACTATATATAGTGCTCGGTTCCTCTCGTCCATTTGTAGCGGAAATCAGATTATAGATGTAACTAATTTAAATCCAATTATCAACTATGTTCAAGCAAGACCTTTCGACTATGTGAGACTCGGACGAAGGCCTAAGGATTCCAGGAGGAAAGAGTACTGGAGGCGACAAGTACTGTGGCCGGAAAGGGCGTAGCGTGAGTCCTGGTGGGTAGATATACACTAGATTAATATACGGGTTAATTGTTAGAATCTGGGGTACCCCACACACTCACAGATACACGCATATATATGTGTGCATATATATATATATATATATATATATATATATATATATATGTATGTATGTATGTATGTATGTATGTATGAATGTGTGCACACACGCACGCACGCACGCACGCACACACACACACACACACACACACACACACACACACACACACACACACACACACACACACACACACACACACACACACACATATATATATATATATATATATATATATATATATATATATATATATATATATATATATATATATAAGTGTGGTATAATGAAACCCATCTTAAATTGTTACCTGTTAATTTGTTATTTTAGTTCGCGTGGAAAGCAGATGTACGGTTATTTTTGTAAATCTTCACTGCAAGTTAAGTGATTATCATCTTAGTAGGTTTCTTTTCATTATAATTACTGCATTTTCTCTCGTTTACAGCTTGCACTAGATAAAAATATTTTAGATTCTTTGCGTCCGCATTTCCCTTCTTTCTTTTTTATTTATTGAGATAATTATGGATTTCAATGTTGCTTTCCTTCCGTGTTTTCTGTACTTTTGCTACATCGCAAATTATGCTACTGATTTGCGCTAACTAGATGTATACACGCAACCTTGCTTGATTATGAATTAAAGGATGACACCTCTCTAACTCTACATTATTCTTAAGTAATACCATCCTGAAGTACTTCTATAAAATCACATTTAATTGTTTACCGTTCCGAATTTTGTGATTGAAAATTAAATTTGGCGTCAATACGGCATCTCGTACTAGGAATTCGCACGTAGGAACTCAAAGGAAGTAACAGTTAGGTGGGTGAGTCCTGTCGCTTCAAGCCACTTCGCCTGCGGGGATAAGGCAAGGGCGGGAGGCCTTGGGTGTGGTTCCTGGGGCCACTTTGCTCTCTTCTCTTCTCTTCTCTTCTCTTCTCTGTTCTTCTCTTATCTTATCTTCCCTCTGCTCTTCTCTTCTTTTCTTTTCTTTCCTTTTCTCATCTCTTCTCCTCTCTTCTCTCCTCCTCTCCTCTCCTCTCCTCTCCTCTTCCATATATGTGTGTGTGTCTTTAATATATATATATATATATATATATATATATATATATATATATATATATATATATTATATTATATGTGCATTAAACAAACGAACGAACAAGCACACATGTAGTAGTAAGAATATTATATATAATATATTATATTAAATATATATTATATATTTTATATATATATATATATATATGTGTGTGTGTGTGTGTGTGTGTGTGTGTGTGTGTGTGTGTGTGTGTGTGTGGTGTGTGTGTGTGTGTGTGGTGTGTGTCGTGTTTCGTGCGTGCGTGCGTGCGTGCGTGCGTGCGTGCGTGTGTGTGCGTGTTCGTGCGTGTGTAGGTAGGTAGGTATATATGCATGTATATATGCATTTATACATGCACTTGAGTGAGGGCTGCAGTGGAATGATAGGGTGTAAAAAAAAAATACATACAAACATATATGCTTCTATACATGCAAATACAATGTATGGATTACCAACTAGCGATGATTTCAATGAACTGATATATGTTTGATGAAGATGCTAATGTGACATACTCTGTGAACAAACATTTTCTACCGAAATATGCAATGAAAAATATGTTAAAGAGCAATGCACTTTCCCTAAATAATATCTAAAAATTAATGATCAGCACGTGACCCATATCACACAGCATCTTACAACATAACTCGCATATATGGTATGCGCTCCAAACAAAACAGTTTAGGACAACGAGTAACGAGTAACCAATGTCCTCTGAACGTAGCTGAGGAGAACGTAGACCACTTAACCAACATACGAAGACCACTTAACCAACATGAGCCCCGCATATCGGAAGTGTCGAGAGCAAAGGGGGGGGGGAGGGGGGGAGTTCAAAGGTTACGGGATCAGCTGGATTACCTTGATCGTCGGGCAACTTCCAGGCGCCCGTAAAACCTCGTCCAGGAGCGAGACAGAGTTTGCCTTTCGACTTGACATTATTACGTACTTCGTTCACATACACTTTTCGTGGGCGCTTCACACTAAAGAGATGTGTGTGTGTGTGTGTGTGTGTGTGTGTGTGTGTGTGTGTGTGTGTGTGTGTGTGTGTGTGTGTGTGTGTGTGTGTGTGTGTGTGTGTGTGTGTTTGTGTACTGTGATCTGTGTAAGCGCTCTTGAAGAATTCCAGACTTACTGTGCAATTTCTTTAACAGTCCCCTTATAAAGTACCCCAGCTGCATATATAACTTACGTAGTTGTTACTTAGTAAAGGTAGAATGGGAGAAATATGAACATGCGCATTTGAGTAGCTGTGAGTGAGCTGAACAGGATGCGTTACGGTTCCCCAAGGACGCCCAGGAACTGCCTGCGAAGACAACCTTTTGAATCCCCGCCCTCCGCTGCTGCCCCGGACGACGGAAGGGGTTCCAGACCAGGGAATTTCTGTCTCTTTCTCTGTTCTCCCTTTTCGCTGTACCTTTTCTTTTCTTCTCTTCTTTCTCTTCTCTCCTCTGTTTTCTCTTTTCTTTCCTTTTTATTTCTTCTCCTCTTTACTCTTCTCTTGTTTTGTCTTTCCTCTCCTCTCTTCTTCTCCCTTTTATCTTTCTGTTCTTTTCTCTTCTCTTTTCTCCTCTCTTCTCTCTTTTCTGTTCTCATCTCTTCTCTTCCCATGTCTTCTCTCCTCTCCTCTCCTCTTGCAGCTCCCAGATCTAGATAATGTAAACTCCGTTAATTCTTAATATGATTATCTATCCATTATCAGTCGGTATCTTTTTGTTCTTCGGGGAGATCCGTAGAATAGTTAATAGTAAACATTAGGCAAATATGTATAGGCCCTTTGGTTTGAAGTACATTCTGGAAATGACGGATGGAGAGGATCGGCATTTAGCAGTGTAACGGGTTGCAGAAAACTAAGACTCGGTTCCACATTTGCCGTTTTCACCAACACTAGAACTAGAACAAAGTTAGATATAAACGCACTAATCAAACAACTCACAGCCGCTAGGTAATTGTGGCAACAAGAGTGTGTTGACGAACTTAAGTTGGCGAAGATTGTCTCGACTCTAACGTTGATTTTGAGCTAATAAAGATCAGGTACATGTTGAGTACAGAGAAATACAGTAAGGAGGATGATATCAGAAACACAGTTATTACTTGGCTTAACTTAGTACTGGACCAACTAAATTGTGCGTCATTTAAGAGGTCGCATCTGGCAAAATGCTGCGTCAGATGTATTTTCGGAGCTGTGGACATTTTTCAACATTATAGACAACACTGACCAAAGGGAAAAGCTCATTTAGCAAAAAATATTTTAATCTTTTTATAAAGGTTGTAGATCATAACATATGTTTGTACAGCTGCACAACCTTCCAGGTTCGCACAAATGTTTATGCACGTGTAAATCCTTGTGTGTGCGTGTGTGCGTGTGCGTGCGTGCATGCGTGTGTGTGTGTGTGTGTGTGTGTGTATGTGTGTGCGTGTGTGTGTGTGCGTGCGTGTGTAAATTTGTATGTGAATGTATATGTGTGAGCATATTCTCTCATTCCTCCATCTATCCATCCATCCATTTCTCTCTCTATCTTTCTATCTCTCTCTCTCTCTCTCTTTATATATATATATATATATATATATATATTATATATATATATATATATATTATATATATAATATATATATATATCTTTCTCTCTCTCTCTCTCTCTCTCTCTCTCTCTCTCTCTCTCTCTCTCTCTCTCTCTCTCTCTCTCTCTCTCTCTCTATATATATATATATATATATATATATATATATATATATATATATATATATATATATATATATATATATATATACATATCTCTATCTCTATCTCTCCCACACATTCCTTTGAGTGGTGTGTGTTTTATTTAGGACACCTAATATCTACATATATCTTATATCTTATTTCTTTTCAGTTGCAAGATTCACAGAAGTGAGCACGCAAGACAATTATGTGGGCAAGAGGATTGGCGAATTCAACAGCTATCATCACCAGGTAAAGTTTGAATCTGTTTCCAAAATGTCTTTCAGTCTTCCCTGCCCGTCTCCTTCTCTCTTGACTCAGGGCAGGACTATTCTGTAGACTAGAACAGGTTTCCGCAAAGGGCCCCTGCTATAATAATAATGATAATAATAATGATGATAATAACAATGATGATAATAATGATGATAATGATGATAATGATAATAATGATAATAATGAAAATAAAAGAGAGAGAGAGATTTCTTTTTTCTAAATAGTATAACATTCTAATATTTTGCTTTGTTGAGGAATTCATTTTACTTAAAATAAAATTTCAGCCTTTAAAAAAGGAGGTCCAGAAATATGGAAACCTAATTTTTAAAAAATGGCCCCAGTTTGTTGCTCCATTGATATAAATGCTCTTTTGAGGTCTATTAATTGAGATAGGGGACCTCTATTTGGGGCCCTAGCTGTAATTTTTGAGGCCCTAGTCCACGTTACTTCAAGTTATCTAAATGTCACTTAAGTATATGAGTAATAATATGCAAAATAGGGATGGGCAAGTTAGAAGGTGGGTCACATAGTTCATTAGCCAAGGGGCCACAAACAAGCATAAGCCTATTCCAGCTCTGCTTGTCTCTTTTTCTTATTTTCTCTCTTCCCTATTCCTCTCCCTTTCATACCTACCAGCCCCCACTTTTTTATTCTCTCTCTATCAATCTGTTATCATTTACCCCACCCATTTCTCTCTCTCTTTCTCTTTCTCTCTTTCTTTCTTTCTTTCTTTTTCTGTTTATGTTTATGCAATCCCCTTCACCCCCTCGTCATTGAACTTTTTTTTTTTTTTTTTTTCATCAGTGAACTTTTTTTTTTAAGCCTTGCAAAATAATCTTAGTATGATATGGATTCTGTGTCAACAATTTGATTTATTACATAAACTGCAAGTTTGCCCAATGTGGACAACCAAGAGAGGGGAGTTATTAAAAATTGTTAAGAAATTCCTCAGTCTATTATGCAATCCAAACCTTGTTTATTATGAAGTGAAACATTTACACAACCAATACAAAACCTGCTAATGATGCATTATTTCTCAGGTTGGAGGTGATGTATATGCAGTAGACCAGTCAACATTCCTCATCAAAAAATTTATGTACGATGGCAATGGGGGCGATACGTTTTTCTGGGCAGGTGCTAGGCCACGGCCAGGTCCACAGGGCTTCATTGTGCCCAACGAGCTGGGCAGGTGAGTAGTAGCATTCATGCATACATGTGTGCATGTGAGAGAGAGAGAGAGAGAGAGAGAGAGAGAGAGAGAGAGAGAGAGAGAGAGAGAGAGAGAGAGAGAGAGAGAGAGAGAGAGAGAGAGAGAGTGAGTGTGTGTGTGTGTGTGTGTGTGTGTGTGTGTCTGTGTGTGTGTGTGTGTGTGTGTGTGAGTGTGAGTGAGTGAGTGAGTGAGTGAATGAGTGAGTGAATGAGTGGTTGTGTGTGTCAATGGAAAGATATAATGATCTAATTATTACTGTTTTTTTCCAGGACCAACGTGCTTGATCTTTACCTGAATAAAGATATTACTATCAAGCTTCCAGATAATAAGAAAATAACAGAAATTAAATGGCTGTCAGTGTATGACCTCAGTAGACTGGTGAGTAAATGGAGTAAAAAAGGATATTTTTTCTTATATATTTGTTATATGCAAACTTTAGGATTCACATATTCTTTACTAAAACATGTTATCATCATTATCACTAATATAAGTTTCTGAAGACAATTATTTTATTATATGTTTCTCTGTTTCTCATGTTTCTCTGTTTCCAGGAGCCCTTTGGTGATGTGTACATCCCAGAGGGCTTTGAGCCACCCCAAACAATCATACTTAATAAACTGTCCTCCAAGACGGGAGAAGTCAGGTCAGGTGCTGTTACCATTGCTGACTCCAAGACAATTATTATTGACAGTAAGTGGTATTTTTGTAAAGATTTTGGTTACTGGGTATTAGCTGAGAATTCAAATATCATATACAGTGGTTATTTCTTTCAGACATAATTGAATGATCTGTTGTAATGTGACTTTAACACAACTGCTGTGCTCACACTTCAGAGTTGTCATATGATGGCACTGGTAATGATGTCTACTTCTGGGTGGGTGTTGGACCTCAGCCCCATTCAAAAGGCATACGGATCCCAGATGAGCATGGATAGTATGTGATTCCTTCTTGATTCATTTGTTTGTCAGTTTTTTGTGTGTATACATATGAATGAAATAGACCTGATTAATGGCACCATAAACCCATACTGATTTATAGCTAAAATTCTTTAAATAATCTCTCATCTGTATTATCCTGCAGCATGACACCACTTCAAAAATACAACAGGAAAACTGTCACTTTGCAACTTCCTGGTGATCTCACTGTGTTCACCATAGACTGGCTATCTCTCTATGACACAAAACAGCAGCGGGTCCTTGGCTCTATCATAATCCCTGAGGATCTTAATGTTCCACCATCACTTGTGGAGATCATTGTAAGTATCAAAAATTATGATGATGGGAAAATGGATAAAAGTAGTATTGACAAGCTAGATTTTACAATGACTGAAGTGAAAGTATTTTACCGAATGTTGGATATAGTGATATAGTTCTTTCTCATTATCTCTCATAGCATGTTACTATGTAACTCAGATTTTTAAAAAAAAATTTGTTTGCTGTCATCCTCCAGCCACATGAAAACAGTATGCCAAACTGTGTCCAACTCCACAAAGAGCTGCAGATATCATGGGAGGTGTTTGGCGATCAGATCACCATAGAGCTCGCTGCACAAGTGGGTAAGTAAAGAGAAATTCATCATAAGATTGGTTTATGTCATCTTTTGGAAGTATAATAGGTAGTAAGATACTCTTGAAGCATATTGTGTTTAAATCATTGTTAATTCTTTTCCCCTTTTTCTGCAGAGGAAGATGAATATGTGGCTTTTGGGATGAGTGGTGATCCCCATGAGCCTAAAATGGTTGGAGGTGATGTAGTGGTTGCTTACATGGATGGATATCTTGGCTACCTGATCGACTATAACATTTCTTCATACATGCCGGTAAGACTTTGGAATGTGAAAGAGAACGATAACTTGGAGTAAAATGCACATTGTATTTAACCCACAATAGATATCTGCACCACTTGCAGATATCTATATAAATATATATATCTATATCTATATATAATTCAGTCACATACATACATACATACATACATGCAATGCACCAGCACAAGCACCCACACCCACTCCTAATTACTAATTATACATAATCTTAGTATAAATGATCTACAGTCATAGTTTCACACGAAACTCTCTCATTTCAGTGCACAGAGCTGTTAGGCAACCACAAAGGTGTGTGCAATGATGACAAAGTTGGAGGCTATCAGGACTACCAGCCATTTAGTAGCAAAAGGGAAAATGGTATCAACATTTTCACCCTCAGACGTCGCTTAACCACCCGTAAGTAGCCTGTAGATTATCTCATTTTTTCAAATGTATTTTAGTACTGTTGATTAGATTGTACTTTCCACCTAAGTTTAACAGGAAAGGCAGTAAATTAATCCATAAATCTGTGATTTCATATGAAAGAATAATAGTAGAAACTTTGTTAAGAATTTTCCGTATTTTCATCTTGATTGGTCAGTGGGGCTCTGTTGGCATTACATTGTCATTATCAAGCAAAGCTTCCCTAACCTGACCTT
>NC_051388.1:44234578-44242078 GCF_015228065.2 Penaeus monodon | reverse complement strand
ACTGTTAAAGGAAGATAAGTCAAACAGCATTTTTACCGTTTGCACAGTTCCTTGTTACTATATTGGTATCTGCGCATCCGTGACAGTTTCTTTTGATCTGTTTAACAGTCATCAGCAGCTAAATATAGTATTTTAATTGCATCGAAATGGTCTGAAATGTTCTTAAATGTAACGTAAGTTTTTTGTAGAATATGAGCTCTTATTGCGGTAAAAAGTGTCGCCAACACTAGACTAAATCTATTGTTAAGTTCCCAGTGCTGAAAAGTAAACACAGAAATGTGATAAATATAAGCTAGAATAGAAGGCAGTTTGTGAAAGAAGCGATAGCATAAATAAAACCGAGAGGAAATGGGGTGTAGACCATTAAAAAGAGAGGAGAGTAAGGGGAAGGAAGGGGGCAATACGTAAGACCACCGGGTATAGGGGAGACGTGGCTAGAGCTGGTCGGGTATGGGGGGGCGTGGCGTGGGATAAGAGCCTGTTTGGTTGGGGGTTAGAGAGAGGGGGAGTTCAAAATGGGCGGATGGGCGTTGCTTACGATCGTTAGGGATGGAAGGAGGCATGGCTTATGAAGTTGACTAGAGAGGGGGGGGGGTGTATCTTATGAATGTTGGTTAAAGGAGGCGTGGCTTAAGATCGTCTGAGAGAGGAGGTCGTGGCTTAAAATATACCAAAAGGTACGCCTTGCTTTGAGTTCGACGGGTGGATTAGAAAAAGGAGGCAGTAGAAAAAAGCCAAGACTAAGAGACAAGACGATTAGGTCGATACTATAAGCTGCCATACCTAACCATTCACTTGATTGGCAAATTTATGAAACCCACTTCTTTTATTTTTCACGTAACAACCGTGAAATGTATATTGGCAACGTGTCATTAAATGGAAAATTGGCTTTATGTTCCTTTCAGTATATATATGTAAAGAATGCACTGCACGTAACTGGTTTCAATATATGTTCATCATTAAGTCGACCAGACGTTAATTGAAAAAGTTGCATTCAAAGCCTCCACATCTTATCCCAAGGAAAAACGAAGATAGGCAGTTGATTTTTTGAATAACTCAAAGTGTGTGATAAGTTCCGTGAACATTTTTCCCCGCCAAAACTCACCTAATCAGAAGGTAATATCCAATAATTGCGTTTTTAGATAAGCCGTGTCAGCTGGTCGCCCTATTGGCAAACGCAGCGAGTAAGCGTAATCTTTTTGTTGTCAGTATTTATTTACAGAGAGTGATTGCTCATTAGTAATATTTACTGGGAAGCATAAATGCTGGCATACACACAAATGAATACATTAATATGTATGTGTATATATATACTCCTATATACGCATATATTATATATCTATATATCTACATATATGCATATATATGCATAATATATATATGTATATATATATATATATATATATATATATTATGTATATAAAATATATATATATATATATATATAATATATATATATATATATATATATATAGTATTATGCATATATATGCATATATGTAGATATATAGATATATAATTATAGGTATATAGAGTATATATATAACATACATATTAAATTTTTCATTTGTGTGTATGCAGCATTATGCTTCCAGTAAATATTACTATGAGCAATCATCTCTGTAAATAAATACTGACAAAAAAGATTACGCTTACTCGCTGCGTTTGCCAATAGGCGCACTAATATCAACGCAAATTTGGGGAACCTTTATTAGGATTTTGGGGGAAAAAACACGAACTTTCAACACTTTGAGTTTTTAAAAAAAAAATCCTATCCCCCCCTTTTAAAATACATTAAAACCTTTTCTTAACCCCCGGGTTTACCCAAAAAAATTTGGCCTTACCCAAAAAAATTTAAAAAAAAATAAAAAATAAAAAAAAATTTTTTTGTTAATAACGTAAAAAAAAATATAAAAAAAAAAAAAAAAAACAAAAAGTGTGTTTTTAAAAAAAAAAAAAAAAAAAACACAACACCCATTTTTTTCGTATTTTTGGAAATAAAAAATAAAAAAATTTATATAATATATTATATATATAAATATTATATATATATAATATATATATTTTTTTGTGTGGTGTGTTTTGTGTATGTATATATATATAATATAATAAATATATTATATAAATATATATTTTATATAAAATATTAAAATATAATATAAAATATATATATTTTGATTTAAGTTTGAAATGTTTTTTGTCTTTGCACCATAATCAACCACTTTTTCTTTCGTTTTTCATATCCCTTCGTTCGAAACACGAATGTTTAATATTATATATATATATTATATATAAATATTTATAAAAATATTTTAATATGGGTGGTGTGTGGTGGGTGTGTGTGTGTGTGTGTGTGGTGTGTGGTTTTGTGTGGGGTGTGTGTGTGGGTGTGTGTTTTGTTGTATGTGTGTGTGGTGTGTTGGGGCCCCCGTGAGGGGTATGTTTTTTTATATACATAACATAAATTATAGAACACAAACACCACACACACACACCACATTATAATAATATATATTATATATAAATATATATATATATATAAAATTTTATATATATTATATTTAATATATATATATATATACTTGTTTTGTGGGTTTTCCCCTATTTTGGGGTCAAAATTTAAAAATTTGGGAGTAAATCTAAATTATCACAGCTTCCAAATTAATTTGGTTTCCTGCAGGCACGAGGGGGCAAAATCAAAATTAATTTTTTTTAAAGTCGGGCAGCCCCCAAACCCCCTTGGGAATATTCTCCCAGGCAACATATATTAGTTATACTAAAAACCCCCCGGCGATAGGTACGGGAAACGGGTTTATTTATATAGCAAAATTATTTTTTTAATAATCCAGGGGTTTGGGGGAATATTCGGGTGTTTGTAAAAAAAATAACAATTCAATAAAAAAAAGGAACGGTATATTATGTTTCCCGCCCACAAACAAAATTTTTAAATCATACAGTCAGGTCATTATAAATTTGAAATCACTAAAAAGAAACAGACAAACACAGTTAAAAACAAATAAATTCGATGCTGGCCAGTGAGGATGCCCTTTAGGGCCCTACCCCTTTTTCACCGTTTTATTAAAAAAAATGAACAAAATTTCCCCCCTTTGGGAAAAAAAAGAAAATTAAGTCAGGTTTTCCCTAATCATCATTGAAAAATAAATCATGCTTTAAAAAACAAAAGGGGAAAAAAAGGGAAAACCCGCTTATGTAAACACCCTGACTAAAGAATTGTCAGGCGGCCTCCCCCAGCACCCTTTCCCGGGGTTCCCTTATCACTTCTTTTGGAAAAAAATTCCCCCCCCTGGAACCCCCCCCCACTCGCGCATCACTTTTTCTTTTTTGGGATTTTGAGAAGAGCTGCCAAAAGATCTGCTCTGCGGCGGGGGGATTTCCAAATGAAGCCCAAAATCTTCATTCCCACGGGCCCGGCCCCCCCATAACAATGCGAGCACAAACGATATTTTTTTTTTCCTTTACACAATTTTTTTTTGTAAGCAAATTTTTCAATACTTTAAAAGTTTTTTCCTATAGTTTGAATGAAGGGGGGGAATTTTGGGTTTCGAAAAATTTAAAATTTTTGGGGAACCCGGGTTTCCCCTGGTGAAAAATTTTCCATTCCAAATTTAAAAAATATGCCCCCGACCCCAAAAAGGTCATTACTTAGGTGTGTGTGTGTGTGTTTGTGTGTTATGTATGGGGTGTGTGTTGGGGTGTGTGGTGTGGTGTGGTGTGTGTGTTTTGTGTGTGGGGTGTGGGTGTGTGTGTGTGTGTGTGTGTGTGTGTGTGTGTGTGGGTGTGTCTCTTAGGGGGCGTTCCCTTAAAAAAACGGGTTTCTTATAGGGGAAATTGGCCCCCAAAAATTATGTGCCTCTGATTTTGGGAAGGAAGCCCTTCATCATATTCACATTTGGGTTTATAGAAAGGGAATTTTCCCTAAAGAGAGAAAGTTCGAAAAAGGCAATTAGGTTTAAAAACCGTGTGAACGGCTTCCGAGTACGAATGACACCTGATGAAATGTTTCAAAATGGAGAAGGTTTTACTTTTATTTATGACAAAGGGATTTTGTTGCATGGCTTTGGGAGTCGAGGATAAGTAGCAGGAGTGCTGGGAAAAAACAAGTGATCTATAATACGTTTTTAGCTTAAAAAATGATGAAAAAAATGGAGAACAGATTTTATCGGTTAAAATGATTCTTTCCCGGGGCACCCCAAAAGGGGGAAAAAAATTTGGGGGGGTAGACAACCGTTAAAAGGGAAAATAAGCCAAAAAGCATTTTTTCCGTTTGCCCCCGTTTCCCTTTTTACTTTTATGGTAGGCGGGACCGTGGGCCGTTTTTTGATTTTGTTTAAAAAATCATCAGCAGCTAAAAATAGATTTTTAAATTTCACGAAATGGGCTGAAAAAGGTCTTTAAAATTTTAACGTAAGTTTTTTGTGGAATATGAGCTTTTATTGGGTAAAAAAATGTCGCCAACCCCTAGACTAAATCTATTGGTTTAAATTCCAGTGCTGAAAAGTAAAAACAGAAATGTAATAAATATAAATAAAAATAGAAAAGGGAGTTTGGAAGAAGCGTAGATAAAAAAAAAACCGAGAGGAAATGGGCTGTAAAACCCTTTAAAAAAGAGGAGGTAAGGGGGAAAGGGAAAGGGGGGAATACGTAAGCCCCCGGGGGGGACGGGCTAGAGCTGGTCGGGGATGGGGGGGGGTGGGGGATAAGAGCCTGTTTGGGGTTTGGGGGGTTAAAAGAGAGGGGGTTCAAAAAAGGGCGGATGGGCCCTTGCTTACGATGTTAGGGATGGAAGGAGGCATGGTTATGAATGTTGACTGAGAGGGGGGGGGGGGATCTATGAATGGTTAAAGGGGGCGTTTGGTTAAAATCGTCTGAGAGAGGAGGGGGCCCGGGTTAAAATATAAACCCAAAAAGGGACGCCTTTCTTTTAGTTGGGACGGGTGGATAGAAAAAGGAGGCAGTAGGAAAAAAACAAGGGCTAAAAGACAAAAGATTAGGTCGATACATAAGTGCCCTTTCCCAACCCTTTACTTGGGTTTGGGAAATTTTTGGAAAAACCCACTTCTTTTTATCTTTACGTAAAAACCCTGAAATTTTATATTGGGAACGTGTCATTAAAGGAAAAATGGCCCTTTTTGGGGTTCCCTTTTAGTATATATATGAAAGAATGCACGGGAAGTAATGGTTTTTAATATAGTTCATCATTATGTCGACCAGACGTTAAATTTAAAAAGTTTGGGATTTATGCCCCCACATCCCATTCCCCAAAGGAAAAAAGAAGGTAGGCAGGTTTTATTTTTTGAATAACTCAAAAGGGTGAAAAGTTCCCTGAAATTTTTCCCCCCCAAAAAATAAACCCAATAGAAGGGAATATCCAATAATTTCGTTTTTAGATCAGCCGGTCAGGGTTTGGGCGCCCTATTGGCCCAAAAGCAGCGAGTAAACCCCTAATCTTTTGTTGTCAGGATTTTTACAGAGAGTGATTGCTTTATAGTAATATTTCTGGGAAGCATAAATGCTGGCAAAAAAACACAAAAAGAAAAATTAAATGTATGTGTATAATTTTACTTTCCCAAAATAAGCATTATTATTTTTAACTAATAAACTACATATATGCATACATAGCATATAATATATATATATATAAAATTTATATAATATATTATATAATTTTAAATATTATATATACATACATTTTATTTTAAAATATATAATATATATATTATAATATAATACCCTATATTTTTATATAGAATATAATAAATATATAATATATTAATATAAGTTAAAAAAAACAATAAAAAAAATTTGAAAGTAATGGGACCTCCCTTGCGACCGGGTCTGAAACAGAGTAAAACTCCGAAAGAAGGGAAAACACCAAAAGTTTTTAAAAAAAGCTTAAAATATTAATTTTTTTAAAGGGAAAATTTTTAAGTGATTTTCCGTCGCGGGGCTACTTCCTTTCAACCCCCCAATGGAGTTCCTTAAACCTTTTGCTTTTTTAAAATGGAGAGTTGATCCAAACTTACTTATCTCCAAAATACAAAAACAAGGAGTTTTAAAAAAAGATTTTAAAATTTTATTTGGGGATAAATAAAACATGAAATGTAAAATTTTTTAAACCAAAAAGTGTGTTCCCAATTTAAAAGGGTCGTTAGCAAATCCCTTTAGCTTGGGGAAAATTCGCCCGGGGCGGGGCAGGGAAAAGTAGATTTTTTTTTCCCAACAAAATTTTAATTTTGATTCTATTTTTACCCCAAAATTGAATGTTTTATTTTTTGGGTTTGCAAATTTTTTAAGCTTTTATGTCAAAGCCTTTGAAGTTATTTTATGGAAAAATTTGGCTATCTACTGTTGGTTGGTGTGTTTTTTAAAAATAATAATTTTAATAATATTATATATAATTATAATTATTATTTTAAATAATATTATATATATATAGTTCCCGTTACACCAATTCCTTTCTTTTTTTTTAAGGAAAAACACCACCTTTTTCAAGCAAAATGTTGATAGGGGCAGTATCTTGCATTTTTTCCTTTTTTTTTTTACATAATTTTAATGGTGAAATTCCCTTTGAAAAATTTGCGAAATACGTGACCAATTACGCCTTCGTTTCAAACAAGACACCCATTCCGAATATTCCTTGCGTTCCATTGGAAAATAGGAATACTTTTTTTCCTACAAAAACTGCGCCAAAAAATAGTTTCTGGCACGACCGTCTCCCAAATGTAAAATTGACCCACACAGCTTTTTTTTTGTTTTAAAAATTTTTGTTTAAAAACATTTACTATGGCTTTTATTTTGCTAGTATTTTTAAAAGGGCATCTTTTTATCTCTCTTTCATATTTTTTTATTTAAAAGTCCAGACTAGGCTAACAGTTTTGGAATCGGCTCCCATTTTTTACATTTAACATCCCTTTGTTTTTAACTGAATATATAGTCAAATCCATTTATATTTGTTGGATGTAAGCAAAAGTGCGTCGTTGCTAGGCGGGCCACCCCTGGGACCCCTAGCGTTTTGCCCATACAAAAAAAAAATATCGTTTACAGGCCGTTCCGTTTAAACGTGTTTTGGTAGCGCTACGATGTCCCCAAAAGAAAGCAGGGCTGATACTTTCAATGTATTTCCAGGGAAAAAACAGTCTACGCCCAAGGAGGGGTCCCCGTTGGAAATGTTGGGAAATGTATATATATATATATTTGTATTAATTTATTTTTTTACATATATCCTGTTTTTATGCTTTCCCTTAATATATAAATTTTTAAAATAAATTTTAATATTATAATTATAAAAATAATTTTATATTTTTTTAAAGTTTTTCTTAAAAATAAATTATTTTTTTTTAAAAATTTATTTCATTTAAAATTTATTAAATTTTTATCTTTACCAATATATAAAAAAAAAAAAAAAAAAAAAAAAAATAATATATTATTATATAATATATTTATAAACTAAAAATTAAAAATATATTTTAAAATTTATTT
>NC_051388.1:44222864-44232864 GCF_015228065.2 Penaeus monodon | reverse complement strand
CCCTTAAAGAAAACGGTGTTTCTTATAGACATTGGCAACCCAAAGCATTTTGGCCTCTGATGTTTGGTAAGGAAGCTCATTCATCATATTCACATTAGTTGATAGAAAGGAATTCTCATCATGAGAGAAATTTTTCGAAAAAGGCAATAAGGTAAAATCCGTGTGAACGGCTTCCGAGTACGATGACACCTGATGAATATGTTTCAAAATGGAGAAGGTTTTTACTTTTATTTATGGACAGGCATTGTGTTGCATGCGCTGGTAGTCGAGGATAAGAAAGCAGTAGTGCTGAAGAAACAAGCTGATCTATAATACGTTGTTAGCTTAAATATGATAAAAATTTAATAGAGAAACCAGATTTATCGGTTCATATGATTCTTTCAGGACACCACAAAGGGAAAATAGTGGTGGTATGACCAACTGTTAAAGGAAGATAAGTCAACAGCATTTTTACCGTTTGCACAGTTTCCTTGTTACTATATTGGTATCTGCGCATCCCTGACGTTTCTTTTGATCTGTTTAACAGTCATCAGCAGCTAAAAATAGTATTTTAATTGCATCGAAATGGTCTGAAATGTTCTTAAATGTAACGTAAGTTTTTTGTAGAATATGAGCTCTTATTGCGGTAAAAAGTGTCGCCAACACTAGACTAAATCTATTGTTAAGTTCCCAGTGCTGAAAAATAAACACAGAAATGTATAAATATAAGCTAGAATAGAAGGCGTTTGTGAAAGAAGCGATAGCAAAATAAAACGAGAGGAAAATGGGTTAGCCTTAAAAAGAAGGAGAGTAAGGGAAGGGAAAGGGGGGCAATACGTAGACCACCGGGAGGGAACTTGCAAAGGGCTGGTGGGGTATGGGGGGGGGGGCGGGGGATAAGAGCCTTTTGTTGGGGTTGAAGAGGGGATTTTAAAAAATGGGGGGGATGGCTTGTTTACGTCGTTGGGAGGGAAGGGGCATGGCTTTGATGTTGACAAAGGGGGGGGGGGGGGGGGGTGTTCTTTGAATTTGGTTAAAAGGAGGCGTGGCTTAAGATCGTCTGAGGAGGAGGTCGGGGCTTAAAAAAACCCAAAAGGTACCCCTTTTTTGTTCGACGGGGTGGATTAAAAAAGGGGGCGTAAAAAAAAGCAGACTAAGGCAAGACTTTAGGTCGATACATAAGCTGCCATACCTAACCATTCACTTGATTGGCAAATTTTGAAACCGCTTCTTTTATCTTCACGAAACAACCGTAAATGTATATTGGCACGTTCTTTAAAATGGAAAATTGGGCTTTTTTTTCCTTTCGTATATATATGTAAAGAATCCTGCACGTAACGGGTTTAAAATATTGTTCATCATTGTCGCCAGACTTTAAATTAAAAAAGGTTTTCATTCTGCCTCCCATCTTATCCCAAAGGGAAAAACAAAGATCATTGTTTTTTGAATAACTCAAAGTGTGTATAATTCCCGTGAACTTTTTCCCGCCAAACTCACCTAATCAAAGGTAATACCAAAAATTGCGTTTTTAGATCACCGTGTCAGCTGGTCCCCCTTTTGGGCAACGCAGGGGGAGTAAGCGAAATCTTTTGTTGTCAAATTTTTTCGAATGTTCTCATTGTAATTTTTACTGGGAAGCATAAATCGCAACAACAATGAAAAATTTAAATATGTATGGTATTATATACTCCATATACGCATATATTATATATCTATTATCTACATAAGCAAAATTATGCTATATATATATAAAAATATATATATATATATATATATATTACTAAATTTATATATATAATATAATAAAAATATATATATATATATATATTTATATTATAATATAATTAATATATATAGCATATATATATATATATATTATTAATATAATATATAATATAAATGCTATTATATATATAATTTTTCTTTATATATTTATATTATATTATGGGGGTTGTGTGTGGGGGGGTTGTTGTGTTGTGTGTGTGTGTGGGGTGTTTTTGGTGGTTGTGGTGTGCATTTGGTGTATAATGATACATATTTATATAAAATATTTTAATATAAAAATTATTTTAAATTATATTATATTTTTACTCATATATATTGGTAAGCAAAAAAAATTTTTTCATACCATAAATGAATAATGAATATACGATATATATTTATATATAAAATTTATATATATATATATATATATATATATTTTTAATATAAAAAATTTTTTACTGGTAAGCAAAAAAGGCATATAGTAAATTAATAAATTTAAATACATATTAAATTTATTCACTTCCCCCCTTTTCCAACTGGGACCCTCCTTGTGCTAGACGCTTTTTTTTCCCCTGGCAATACATTGAATATCCACCCTGCGTTCTGTTGGCACATCGTAGCCAAAACCCAAAAAAAACATTTTAAAAACGGACGGCCTTACACATATTTTTTTTTTTTGTAGGGCGCACAAACGCACGGTCCCGAGGGTGGTCCCCTAGCAAAACCGTTTTCTTGTTTTTACAATCAACTAAAAAAATGGTATTTGACTTTTTTCAGTTAACCAAGGGGATTTTAAATGTAAAAAATGTGAGAGCCTGCCCCTGAACTGTTGCCTACTCTGGACTTTAATAAAAAATGAAAATGTAGAATAAAAAGATGACCTTTATAAATATAGAAAAATAAAGCCTAGAAAAATTTTTTTTAAAACAAAAATTTTTTAAAACCAAAAAGCTCGTGTGGGTCAATGTTTACTTTGGGGGAACGTCGGTGCCAGAAACTATTCCTTTTTGAGCGCAGTCTTTGTACGAACAAAAAAAAAAATTTTCCTTTTTTTCCAATGGAACGCAAGGAAATATTCTGTGAATGGAGTGCTTCTTGTTTGTAACGAAGGCTGTAATTGGCTCATGATATTTCGCAAATATTTTTTTCAATGGCAACTGTCAGCCATTAAAATTAGGTAAAAATAAAAAAGGAAAAACTGCAAGATACTGCCCAGTATCAACATTTTTGCTTGAAATAGGTGGTGTTTTTTCCTTAAAAAAGAGCAAATGAATTGGTGTAACTGGGAACTTATATATACTATATATATATATATATATAATATATATATATATATTATATTATTATATATTATATATATATATATATCCACACACACACACACACATCACGATAGCCAAACTTCCATAACATATACTCTCAAATCGACTTTTGACATAATAGACTTAATAAGAGTTTCCGCTAAATCCATAAACATAAAACATTCAATTCTGAGAAGATAAAATATGAATCAAATATCATTTTGTCTGGAAATGTAAATCGTACGGATTTCTCACCTGCTTCATTTTCTCTGTGTGGCTTCCTCGTGACGAATTACCCAATTGCTAAATGGGAATTTATGCTAACGACTTATAAGAGGTTCGGAATGCACTATCATGTGATAGTGTTAAGGACGAAAATATCACATTTCATGTATCCATTACTCTCTATATCCCTGAGATAAATTTGGACAAATCTTATTACCAATCACATCCTTGTTTTCCTGTGTATATTTGGGATGATAAGACAAGTGCTTGATCAACTCTCTCATTTATAAAAATACAGCAAATTGAGTAATGGAGACCTCGCATTGCCGACCGGAGATCTGAAAGGCAGAGTAAAACTCGAAACGAACCGTAAAATCAGCAATAAAGTTACTCTTACAACAGAATGCATATATATATATATATATAGTATATATATATATGATATAAATATATATATATATATATATATATACTTATATATATATTAGTATGCTTGATTATTATTATTATAGTATTATATTATATTATATATATATTACTATATATATATATATATATATATTATATATCAATATATATTATATATATATATATATATTATAGAGAGAGAGAGAGAGAGAGAGAGAGAGAGAGAAGGGCAAGAGAGATACGCACAACGCACACGCATTTTATATATATATATTATATATAAATATATATATATATATATATATATTATATATATATAGTATATATATATATATACCATACATACATACATACAACATACTACATACATACATACATACATACATACTATATATAATAATATATATTTATTATATATATATATACTATATATATTATATTATATGCATATACATATGATCGCTGCAACCAATTTCCTCCGGGGCCGAGGAGCAGCTAGAAACATTGCGAATATTTATTTACATCAATCAGTCAGTTCCCTTCGCAGTTTTATTGTTGACTTTATATTTTTAAACATATAATATCTAACATCGAAAATAGTTCTACTTCCACAGAATTAAAACACTTTTAACTTTTCACTTTATTGCCTGTAGATGGCAAGAATTCCTTAGGCACAGTCGTCAAATCTATGAAATATTGTTACTCAGAGACACCTGTTTGCGGATTAAATTCGGTCTTAGTTTCTTTTAAGTTTTGCAATTTGGAATAGCTGTAACTTGTGACATAATATCCCTCAAAGCATATTTTTTTTGCTGTAGTAGATATTTGTAAATTATTTCAACCAATCACAGTCACTGTTAGAGACCGACTCACAGAAATACTACATACTATCAAGTATTGCCAGATAAAAATTGTTCCTGTACCATTTGGAAATGAGGGGAACTGTGGTGTGTGTGTTTTGTGTGTGTGTGTGTGTGTGTGTGGGGTGTGTTTTGTGGGGTGTGTGTGTGTGTGTGTGTGTGTGTTGTGTGTGTGTGTGTGTGAGAAGAGAGAGAGATGTGTGTTTCGTGTGTGTGCAAAAATACATACAGAGGGAGAGAGAGGAGAGAGAGAGAGAGAGGGGAGAGAGAGAGAGAGAGGAGAAGGGGAGAGAAAGAAGAGAGAAAAGACTATGCAAGAGAAACCCGCGAACGAAACAAACCCTTGCCCCCACCTTCCATTGATCAATAGCTGACAAAGAGTAGCCCCGGCAAAGTCACGAGCGCGGGCGGAAAGCCAGGAACACTAAGAAGTTGAAAGACAATCGATAACCAAAAAAAATGTGAATAAATGAATCAATAAACAGATTTCCCGGTGTCTTTTCGGGTTTATGAGAATAATAAGGTAAGGATGTCTGTTTTTCTTTCTGGATCCAATTATTTGTTGTTAATGTTATAGCGGAGCCAAAAATTATAGTAAAAGAACACTTCAAGGAAAGATTCTAATTCCATCATACAAGGAAGGTATTGTCAGTAAGTCCTGTCGAAATGAAACAAAAAACCTGTTAAATTTATGAAAATTTCACATAGGCTCCTGGGAACCTTTGCCTAAGAGATTCCACTGAAAGCCACAATAGTTTTCAATGCTGTCTCCGTCTACCATGGACAACGATCTCGCAGAATTCAATGCTTCGTTCCATTCCTGTTTTGAGGTGACACTTTCAATAAACGACCTTTTCTTCATCATAAAGGATTTTTAAATATTACTACTTTTTATATCAATTATACTAGTACAAGACTACCTAAAAAAAAAAAAACGTAAAAATATCTTCAGGATAAGTTACAAAACTTGCGGATTTATCTACAGTAGCAAAACAATTTATCTTTAATTTTTTCTAATTCGAAAAAAAAATCGGGGTGTTTTTGGGGTGACAAACCTCGTGTTAGTCATCAGATATTGACTGTTTTTCAAAACAGCAATAATAAAAAGAATAATGATGATAATATATGATTCAATAGTATAGTAAAATAATTCAAAATAATAATCTTTTAATGCAGGAAGGTAAATTTCTGAAACCCCTCAAAGACCCACAATTTTTTTTCAAAAAACTAAAAAATTTTTCCAAATCTTTTGAAAAGACAATACAAAACAAATTTTAAAAACCCCGTCACCTAGACTGTTTTTTTCCAATATCTGCGTTTTTCCCTAGAGCTTTTCCGTTGCAAATGGACTGACCCTATAAACATACCGCAAAAAAGTGCCCCCGTAAAAATATCCCAGAGAGGGGCCGGGAATCACTTAAATTTTAAAACATCTATTATGTATATTAAATGAAATATTTTAAAAATTTAATCTTGGGGTTAAAATTTAAATTTTTTTTATTTTACTTATCATAAAAAAAATTTTTAGTTGTATAGATTCTACGTAGCCAAATCAAAACGGAAATTAGTAGACGAACGGTCGCAAACCCTCTTTGTCTGGGGGGCTGTATTTGCGGAATACAATAGGAACAAGTTTTGTCTTAACTAAACCTTTTCCTATTGTTAGAAAACTTCATTTGCGCTAATTTATCAATGTCATTTTTACGTAAATATTTATTGATACTGAATACGTGTTTAAACGGGTTCCACGCATGAACAAATTATAATTAATGACAAAGGTTAAATCATCAAACATTGTTTTAACAAATTTCAACTTTAAAAAACGTGTATTGTTCCAATTTATATTTCTTATTTTTTTACAAAAATTTATTAAACTTTGAAAAGTTTTTAAAAAAAAATGGTTCACACAACCAACGGTTATATATAATACGAAAATTAAGCTGTACAAATTATCAATTCACTGATATAATGGTTTGCGTACCACACATTGTATCTATTGACAAATTTTGCAGGCTGACTATAGTAGTAAGTTTGCTAACAGAAGATATGAATTGTAGGTTTTTTTTCAAGAAAAATAATCACATCAATGGTTGTTAATAAAAAAATAGATTGCAATAGCTGAGTTACATTTTTAGAAAATAACGAAGAAATATAGGATTATACAATGATAATAAAGATGATAGTCTTAATAATGATAGTAGTAGTAGTAATAATGATTATGTTAGTAGTTTTTTTTCTAATATACTCTAACACATTCTGTCTTGATGAAACTCCTAGTTAGCAACAGTCAGCATGCTCTGATTAATATATTTTTTCTTCTTTCGATCATCTTTAAACACAGCTATTACTGAATTAGTTTTCAAAGAAAATGAGAAAATACCATAAAATATCGGACAGAGTGAATGTCAAAAAAAGGGTGGCGTTATTGGATACAAGATATAGCTGGATGCGTAATTACATTTTTTTTTTTTCTTTCTTTTTTTCAGTGACAAGTGGCTGTATGGAAGCCAGCACCCGCCGTAGAGTTTACATGCTTATATAAGACCTTTCTTATGGTCATTTCTCTTAAATGTAATTTTTTCTCAGCTGTCATTTTTCTTTCTTTTTTCACGAAAGTTTCATCAGAAGTGGTGGCAGTTGTACTGGGATTATATTAGTAGTGGCAGTGGGGGTAATGGCAGTAAAATCGGAAAATATTGCAATATCAATGATAGTCATAACAGACAGAATTCTGTTGGCCATTGTTATTGTAATCATATTTTTGGTGAAGCATGATGCATTTGGCAGATTGGTAATTCATGCATGTTTGATCTATTCTATTTATATACTATATATTCTATATCTATTTATATACAGATTTATTTTGATATGTTGGACGAAATCCAAGAACTTTTTGTTCGGGCAATCCAGCCAATCATCACCAACCTGCCAAGTATGATAATTATGTAATTATTACTATTATCATTATGAGTATTATTATTACTATTATCATTATCTTTATAGTTAATGTTGTTATCAGTAACACATATTCTTATAATCATATTATTGCATCTTTAACAGTTTTTTTTTCACCTTTTATCTCATCATATGTAACCTTTTATCTTATCATAAGCAATACCATCAATATCCACTCCACATTACTGCTGGACCTTTACCTTTACCAGCATCATTACTCAAAATCTTTAACCAAATACAATCAACGCCAACGTACATCTTTCACGACAGATTTAACTGACGCAGCAGTGATATCTGGAAGTTCACTGGAGTCGAGGAAATCTTGATCACTGCTACTCCCAAGAGATGAAATCTTTACCGGCAGCGTTCTTTGTTCTGATGTAAACACGTCGCCATAAAAGGACCTACACTTGGCTTCTGCAAGGAGAATGCTTTGGTAAATTCTAATTTTTCGTTGTTATATATGAAATATATGTATGCCGAAATGTATACATACAAATGTTGTGTGTGTGGTGTGTGTGTGTGTGTGTGTGTGTGTGTGTGTGTGTGTGGTGTGTGTGTGTGTGTGTGTGTGTGTGTGTGTGTGTGTGTGTGTCTAATGTATGTGTATGTGTATATATGTGTCCATAATATATATTATATATATTATATATATATATATATATATATATATATTATATATACATACACACATCATCATCATCATCAAGGGGCTAACGCCGATGGGGGGGCATGGCCGCATCCACCCTTCTCTTCCAGCCACGAGGGTCCCTCATGGTGAGTCTTCAGGCAGGCCTTTGGCCCATCTCTAACTCCTCGGTTGAGCTGCCAAAGCCATGGCCTCCTAGGTCGTCCCACGGGCCTCCTCCACCCTGGATTGCCTCACAGAGAAACAACCTGATGGGCAGGTTATCTCACAAAGCAAATGAGTTTATCAGGTTTTCAAGTTCTGTGAATCAATGAGAACTGCTGTGGCGAACCCATGGGCACACCCACCCCCCTCAGTCTGTCCGAGTTTTGAAGTGGACCCGTGAGGTAGCTACTACCAGCCTATAGTCAGTGCCACAGAACTCAGCATTCTGGTAAACCCTGCAATTGTGAAGGATCCTCCAATGAGGGCTGACAAGAATGTGGTCGATCTCCTTGGCCATATTGTACCCATATTGCTATACATATCCAGCGACGTGAGTTGGAGTGCTGATACCAAGAGCCAGAAATCCTCATACTCTGGGACATAACAAAGTCTCGGAGAAGGAGGCTGTTCTCGCTGCTGGGACCAGCTCAAGAGCCATGGGGGCCAACAATATATCATACCAGATAAACACATTGAAGTCGCCCAGAACTTGCGAGTGTCTCACCAGGGGCAATTGGCTGCCACAGATTGTGAGTTGGGCGTAGAACGCAATCACATCAAGTTTGCAAACATCGGTAGGAGCATACACAGCAATAAGAGACACGAAGCCAAAAGAATGCTTCAGTCCTCACCGATGTTACCTTAACTAGAGAGTTAGAAGTCAGTTGGAGATAGCTATGGCTATTCCCAGGAGGTGATGACCGTCACCACGGCCCGACCAGTAATAGGTGTACCCACCCATACTGCTCGCGCCACAACCAGGTCTTCTCCCTCAACTCCCAATCGCGGCTCATAACAGAGGTAACTGCTCATCCTGCTGGGAAGGACCGGATGTATCAAGCGCTTACCCGGCATAGGTTGCCTGAGGTTAAGCCTGAGGTTAGGCAGTCACTCTGGGTGGACACCACCTCTGCCAGCTCCGCCAGCTGCCCCAAATAATGGGGGTCAGCAGGCTGTGGGAACAAAGTCTTGCCCATCCAACGGGACCCACAGCCCATCTCGCTTGCTGTGTGGGAGGGGTAGCACCCCTCCCCCCAGCACATCCATATATTAGAGACACTGCCGCAAGCCGCCCATCAACCCCAGGGTGACTGGGGGCAGGAGTTGGTAAGGAGCCAGGGTTGTGTCCACACACCAACGGCCCATGCTCCATACCTCTGGGGCCTCCTGCTGCTCCGAGATCCCCCACGGTTTAGCCTGGGACCGCAAGGTGCCCAGTTTCTATGAGTGGCCACGAGAGGCACTGCAAAAGTCTCGATGTCCGAGAAGCTGTGAACTGGAAGGGGGGCTTATGTAGAGCTGCTCCCTTTTTCCCCACTAGGCTAGCCAACGGTGGCAGCTGCAAGAGAGAAGGCATGCAAGCACTTAATACTATTTAGGCTACCAAAACCATCGTTTTACATCACCCTGAGCATGAAGCACCCACCCATGCTATATACATATATATAATGTGTATATATTAGTATTATAATATATATTATATATTATATTTTATATATATATACTATATATATATATATATATAAAATATATATATTATATTAAAATAAATTATATATAATTTTATATATAAAAATATATTAATATATATATTTATATATAATTTTTATATCATATTATATCTTTAAAATTAATTAAAATTTATATCCATATAT
>NC_051388.1:44212864-44215364 GCF_015228065.2 Penaeus monodon | reverse complement strand
TAGACTGTATCTTATGATTTATATAGATATGTTTTCACGCAAGTTGGAGATAAAGCAGGACTGGTGAATTTATGACTGTACATCCACTCTCTCTGTTTCTTTCTCTTCCTCTCTCCTCTCTCCTCTCTTCTCTCTCTCTCTCCTCTCTCTCTCTCCTCTCTCCCATCTCCGTTCTCCGTCGTCCTCTCTCATCTCTCTCTTTTCTCTCTCTTCTTTTCTTCTCCTCTCTATCTTTCTCTCATTTCTCTCTCTCTTCTCTCTCTGCTTTCATCTCATTCCTCTCTGAGTCCTTCTCTCTCTTGTCTCTCTCTCTCCTCTGTCATCTCTCTCTCTCTGTCTCTCTTTCTCTCTCTCTCTCTCTCCTCTCTCTCCTCTCTCTCTCTCTCTCTCGCCTGTCTCTCTCTCTCTCTCTCGCCTGTCTCTCTCTCTCTCTCTCTCTCTCCTCTCATCTTCTCTGTCTCTACCTTGCCTCTCTCTGTCTGTCTCTCTGTCTGTCTGTCTGTCTGTCTCTCTCTCATCTCTCTCTCTCTCTTCCTCTCTCTCTCTCTCTCTCTCTCTCTCTCTCTCTCTCTCTCTTCTCTCTTTCTCTTTCTCTCTTCTCTTTCTCTTTCTCTTCTCTCTCTCTCTCTCTCTCTCTCTAGCCTCCAGGCTAATACAGTGGTAACGTGTCGGCCTCTCATCCGAGGGGTGGGCGGTTCGCGCCCCGCCCAGGCGCGAGAAGTTGCAATTGTCGCCCGGAGGTTACTGCTGTGGCTAAGTACCACGGCGGGCAAGGACTCGGTTCAGCCGAGTCAGCAGAAGCTGACACACGTGAGCAAAATCAAACAGACAGTATGTCACACCAAGAATATCCATTGTAACAAATGGAATCAAAACCAAACTTTAAAACTTTTAAACTCTCTCTTTCTCTCTCTTTCTCTCTCTCTCTCTCTCTCTCTCTCTCTCTCTCTCTCTCTCTCTCTCTCTCTCTCTCTCTCTCTCTCTCTCGTCTGTCTGTCTGTATGTCTGTCTGTCTGTCTGTCTGTCTGTCTGTCTGTCTGTCTGTCTCTCTCTCTCTCTCTCTCTCTCTCTCTCTCTCTCTCTCTCTCTCTATTTCTGTCTCTCTCTGTTTCTGTCTCTCTCTGTTTCTGTCTCTCTCTGTCTCTGTCTCTCTCTGTCTCTGTCTCTCTCTGTCTCTGTCTCTCTCTGCCTCTGTCTTCTGTCTCTGTCTCTCTGTCTCTGTCTCTCTCTGTCTCTGTCTCTCTCTGTCTCTGTCTCTCTACTGTCTCTGTCTCTCTCGTCTCTGTCTCTCTCTGACTCTGTCTCTCCATCCATCTGTCTCATCTCTGTCTCTGTCTCTGTCCGTCTTTCGTCTCTCTCTGTCTCTCTCTCTCTTTCCTCCCTCTCCTCTCTCTCTCTCGTCTCACTCTCACTCTCACTCTTACCTCACTCTCATTTTCATTCTCATTTTCATTCCATTCTCATGCTCATTCTCATTCCTCACTCTTCCCTCGCTAGCGGCTCTCATTCACTACACAACATACACCTCCACACGCGTACACACACATTCACACCACACACCTACACACACACACTCACGTGTATGTGCATTCTATATACAGATGGCAGATATGCAAAATACACTCGCAATAAACACACTTGCATCCCAATTTCTTACGCAAACAACGTTTGAAGTTGAAGATGCATATACGTAAATAAACATATTCGATATATGAAGACTCTTTAATTCTTGTTTTGCCTGTTTCTAGTGTCTATATTTTCAGCGAGAATGAGTCTAGGTATCGTGGGGAAAAGAACATTATTGTCTTTCGTCTTCTTCTTCTTCTTTTTCTGTTCTTCCTGTTCTTTTTCTTCTCTACCCTACGTCTACGTCTCTCTACTTCTACTTCTACTTCTGTCACTTCTACAGCTACTGCTACTTCTACTTCTACTTTTACTCCTATTTCTATTTCTATACTACTGCTACTTCTACTTCTACTTCTATTCTACTTCATTGCTACTTCCTACTTCAGCTTCTACTGTATTGCTACTTCACTTCACTTCTCATCTACTCTCATTCTCCTCCTCCTCCTCCTCCTCCGAGGAGGAGGAGGAGGAGGAGGAGTGAGGAGAGTGGATTAAAACGATGATGGTAATCATAATGACAATGATGGCTGTGTATAGATAATTATTTACTCATCACATCTAAATATGCATCTGCAGAAACAAGTAAACAAATGAAACAGAAATACATTGGCAAATTGTATAGTGGGTAAGATGGTATAAGTGATGATTTACCAGATTATTTTATGTGAAAAGCTAGTCATTGCTTCCCTTCAGATCTAAAGGGCCTCTATAACTTTAAGTTAAGAGAGGTAGCCATGACAGCTGTAATACAGAGACATATGTTAATTGCCAAATATAAATAAATAGATATATAACAGTTATACTTTCAAATTTCAAGATGTGTTTTGCAATCTTACGTTTTCTTTGAAGTTACCTCAAAGAAAACAAAAATTGA
>NC_051388.1:44205364-44207864 GCF_015228065.2 Penaeus monodon | reverse complement strand
GAACTGGGGACCCTACCACGTACTCACTCCAATAGCATCACAACATGAAGTACAATTAAGTATCATGCTGTGAGAGTCAATGTCAGAGTCTGACAGGGCACCATACAAAAAAAAAAAAAAAAAAAAAAAAAAAAAAAAAAAAAAAAAAATAATATATATATAAAATATATATATATATATATATATATATATAATATATATATATATATATATTAATATTATCTATATATCTTACCGGACTGGTTACGTGCTTCTTTTACTATCAAACTTCACTTTAATTGCATAATATTCATATGTTAAATTAGGCATGATCACTATCACAAAAGCGACTTGGTAGGTCAATGGCTTCATATATATATATATATATATATATATATATATATATATATATATATATATATATATATATATTTATATATATATATATATATATATATATATATATATATATATATGTATGTATATGTTCGTCGTTATATAAAAAAAAATTAACTTCGTTGTCAATTTGATTTATATGGGAAATACAAAGCTTTTGCATTACCTTACGACCTCAACTAACCATTAAAAATTGAACTATCGTTTCTTCTAAGGCTGTCTACAACTAAAGCAAAGATAGGTTTTTAGCTGATTCTGACATTACTACATCTTCTGTATGTTCATAATTCCTTAATTTGGGAATTTTTTATCTCCGTTTGTATTACATTTATCTGTGATATTTTCTCGAAATTGTGTAATGTATGTTGTTTTTTCTCTCTTTCCGAACCTTACCTCGATGTATATATTGTGACGACTAATTGTTTATAATTCTTTTCTTGCAAATTGACCATTTACAATCATATACACAAACCCTAAAGTTAACCTCGAAAGATTCCCCCTCAGTATTTGGTTTTCATTTCTATTCGCTTTCTTGCGGAAATTAAGTGTTCATCCTAAGAATTACGCCCCCCCCCCCTCGCAAGGCTACACGTCAACGTATATTATGTACATGTTAAAGGTTCTTTGTTCTCAGTGAAAATGAAAATCTCATCATTCCTTTTCTTTTCTGAGTTTAACAGAACTGATTGCGTTTTACTGAGTATATTATTTAAAAATGTGTTCGTTTTCCTTTTTTTTTTATTACAAGATGCCTGATCACCTGTATGAGATATACAGCTCCCTTCAATAACTTCACTATATAACTGTTCATCTATTTGTATTGTAGATATAGGCATAGAATAATTTGAGATCATCAGGTGAGACATCAATGTATTTTTCGTTTTTTTTTTGTGTGTTTTACATTAATAAAGCTTTGTGCTTGCTCTTTGTTCATATAAATAATCTTTAAGAAATTATTTATATTCTTATTCATAAGAATTTTTTTTTTTTTTTACAGCTATGCAAAAATGATTTTACGAAAATTCGCAATGCATGCTTCTGTATCTTTTTGGACCTCCAGGTTTCTCATTCTTATTTGCATATCTATATTTTCATCATCTCTTTTGATATATTATTCCTTAAATTACTCATTACATTTATATGACAATAATCCCTGCATACAAAAACTGTAGGTATGCTTGACTTATCACTGGGCACTTTTTGGCCTGGCGGAAGCGCTAGTTAACGGGATAATTTGAACAGGGAAAAGAGAAAACTGAAAATGCGCCGAAAGAAAACAAAAAAATCATAATGAAAGTTACTTGCAGTTTCACCTCTACTGTGGCTCCTTCCGATTACCATAAAATGACGGAAAAGACACCAGCATGACGCCGCTGTACATGGAATTCCATTCGGTCTTATGGAAATGTCTCGATACTCGTTGAAGTCTCCATATTAGTACTAGCAAGCGTGGAAGCGTAATGCAGATAAACGCTACTAAGTATAATATTTATTAAGATATTGAAGTTTCGATAATCTTCTATCTTCTCCTCACCGAGAAGAATTTTCAGGAAAAAATGAATCAAAATGAATCAAATTCGATCTCAAATCTGCGACTGGCAACTCTTGAGGAAAGTGACCTCCTTCACGCCAGTCATCAGTGAGATCTAGCGGAGTGAGGGTGTGCGGGTCTCTTGTGTGCCTCAATCTGTGTAGGATAATGAATACGTCGCCAAAATCTATATGAAAATGAAGTATAAAGTATCAGCATATTCATTACGGGTGCCATACTAGGTAAGTAGCCCTCCCTGTAGCTGTAAGCTGTGATTGTGTTCCAACAGTGAAATTTCTCAGGCTGTCTGTGAGAGAGAAAGGACTTTCGATTTCGTATGTTCCTCTTTTCCATTTCAGCGATAGCCATTAAGATTCGAAACTACTCTCTAATCCAAAGTTCCATGCGGTTATATTTCGCTATACCCGGTTATATTGATGATTTTGATGCCGGAATGTTGGTTCAAAGTTGGTATTTGGCAATACGTGACCTCACTTTTAAAGGTCTTGCGCTGCCTGTCCTTGAGGGCGCTTGTTCGCTGACCAGTCCATGAACGGACGGTAAATGTCCGCGGTGTTATCCCCATAAGTTTAG
>NC_051388.1:44195364-44197864 GCF_015228065.2 Penaeus monodon | reverse complement strand
GAAATTCCACAATTATTATGCAATCCAAACCTTGTTTATGATGAAGTGAAACATTTACACAACCAATACAAAACCTGCTAATGATGCAATAAATCTCAGGTTGGAGGAGATGTATATGCAGTAGACCAGTCACATTCCTCATCAAAAATTTATGTACGATGGCAATGGGGGCGATACGTTTTTCTGGGCAGGTGCTAGGCCACGGCCAGGTCCACAGGGCTTCATTGTGCCCAACGAGCTGGGCAGGTGAGTAGTAGCATTCATGCATACATGTGTGCATGTGAGAGAGAGAGAGAGAGAGAGAGAGAGAGAGAGAGAGAGAGAGAGAGAGAGAGAGAGAGAGAGAGAGAGAGAGAGAGAGAGAGGATGTGTGTGTGTGTGTGTGGTGTGTGTGTGTCTGTGTGTGTGTGTGTGTGTGTGTGTGAGTGGAGTGAGTGAGTGAGTGAGTGAGTGAGTGAGTGAATGAGTGGTTGTGTGTGTCAATGGAAAGATATAATGATCTAATTATTACTGTTTTTTTCCAGGACCAACGTGCTTGATCTTTACCTGAATAAAGATATTACTATCAAGCTTCCAGATATAAGAAATAACAGAAATTAAATGCTGTCAGTGTATGACCTCAGTAGACTGGTGAGTAAATGGAGTAAAAAAGGATATTTTTTCTTATATATTTGTTGTATGCAAACTTCAGGATTCACATATTCTTTACTAAAACTTGTTATCATCATTAACAATATATAGCTCCGGAACACAAGTATTTTATTATATGTTTCTCTGTTTCTCATGTTTCTCTGTTTCCAGGAGCCTTTGGTGATGTGTACATCCCAGAGGGCTTTGAGCCACCCCAAACAATCATACTTAATAAACTGTCCTCCAAGACGGAGAAGTCAGGTCAGGTGCTGTTACCATTGCTGACTCCAAGACAATTATTATTGACAGTAAGTGGTATTTTTGTAAAGATTTTGGTTACTGGGTATTAGCTGAGAATTCAAAATCATATACAGTGGTTATTTCTTTCAGACATAATTGAATGATCTGTTGTAATGTGACTTTAACACAACTGCTGTGCTCACACTTCAGAGTTGTCATATGATGGCACTGGTAATGATGTCTACTTCGGTGGGTGTTGGACCTCAGCCCCATTCAAAAGGCATACGGATCCCAGATGAGCATGGATAGTATGTGATTCCTTCTTGATTCATTTGTTTGTCAGTTCTTTGTGTGTATACATATGAATGAAATAGACCTGATTAATGGCACCATAAACCCATACTGATTTATAGCTAAAATTCTTTAAATAATCTCTCATCTGTATTATCCTGCAGCATGACACCACTTCAAAAATACAACAGGAAACTGTCACTTTGCAACTTCCTGGTGATCTCACTGTGTTCACACATAGACTGGCTATCTCTCTATGACACAAAACAGCAGCGGTCCTTGGCTCTATCATAATCCCTGAGGATCTTAATGTTCCACCATCACTTGTGGAGATCATTGTAAGTATCAAAATTATGATGATGGGAAATGATAAACGTAGTATTGACAAACTAGATTTTACAATGACTGAAGTGAAAGTATTTTACCGAATGTTGGATATAGTGATATAGTTCTTTCTCATTATCTCTCATAGCATGTTACTATGTAACTCAGATTTTAAAAAAAATTTTTTTGCTGTCATCCTCCAGCCACATGAAAACAGTATGCCAAACTGTGTCCAACTCCACAAAGAGCTGCAGATATCATGGGAGGTGTTTGGCGATCAGATCACCATAGAGCTCGCTGCACAAGTGGGTAAGTAAAGAGAAATTCATCATAAGATTGGTTTTATGTCATCTTTTGGAAGTATAATAGGTAGTAAGATACTCTTGAAGCATATTGTGTTTAAATCATTGTTAATTCTTTTCCCCTTTTTCTGCAGAGGAAGATGAATATGTGGCTTTTGGGATGAGTGGTGATCCCCATGAGCCTAAAATGGTTGGAGGTGATGTAGTGGTTGCTTACATGGATGGATATCTTGGCTACCTGATCGACTATAACATTTCTTCATACATGCCGGTAAGACTTTGGAATGTGAAAGAGAACGATAACTTGGAGTAAAATGCACATTGTATTTAACCCACAATAGAGATCTGCCACCACTTGCAGATATCTATATAAATATATATATCTATATCTATATATAATTCAGTCACATACATACATACATACATACATGCAATGCACCAGCACAAGCACCCACACCCACTCCTAATTACTAATTATACATAATCTTAGTATAAATGATCTACAGTCATAGTTTCACACGAAACTCTCTCATTTCAGTGCACAGAGCTGTTAGGCAACCACAAAGGTGTGTGCAATGATGACAAAGTTGGAGGCTATCAGGACTACCAGCCATTTAGTAGCAAAAGGGAAAATGGTATCAACATTTTCACCCTCAGACGTCGCTTAACCACCCGTAGTAGCCTGTAGATTATCTCATTTTCAAATGTATTTT
>NC_051388.1:44189537-44195264 GCF_015228065.2 Penaeus monodon | reverse complement strand
TTTGGAAAAAAAAGGCTACGCGAGGGGCCCGCGGACGTCAGCCCAGGGTATGCTAAGAGTTGAGAGGCGATAAGATTATATCCTCGGACACCTGTCTGCCAGAACGACATTTGTCCCTGTTTTGTACTTCAGGCCACGTGTAAAACTGGATAGGGATAATGTATGGGTATATTTTCCTTCGTTCCTGCATGGCGTTGCAGACGAGCATGGAGATGGTAATCGCGGAAAGCTACCTCCTCTGAGGCGCGATTGTATTTTTTATATTTTAGAAAAACTGATCATTTTGACTTTAGGGTGATTAGTTGCACTGTATTTCATAAGACGTCAGATTTTGTTTGTTTTTGTATATATAAATTAATGCAAATCGAGGTTAATACAATTCTAGTAGGTAGCATGTCATAGTATGATAAAGACCTCTTACATGACAACAGTGAATTGGCTATGGGTGAGGGTACGTAGAAATCGCTGCTGAGTGGTGTACACTACAAAAACACGGAACGAAGAAGCTATATTATTGATCTAATAAATTGGAGTTCGCTGTCGCTAAACTAACAGGCATATCGTCTCGTGACAACAGAGGGAGGGGCGCCGCTAAACACAAGCAACGCGATTGCAAAACCGTCTCCCATTCCCATTGTCTTGTAGGAGTGGACGGCGCCTGGGATGCCGGTATGCAAAGGTGAGGGAGACGTCACGGAGGTGAGGGAGAAGTCACGGGGGTAAGGTTGGCAGACGTGGCTAGGAATGGCAGGCACGGGGGTCGAGCAGGCATTACGGGGCGAGGGGCGAGCGGGGGGCGCCCTAGGGGAGGCAGCGGGAGTTTATTAATAAGGGAGGACCCCAGGACAGCTGCTCCTTCCTGTACCCCGGGATGTTTGCTTCCCCACGGAGGCTAATCTGGGGTGGGTGGGGTTGGAGGCAAAGGGAGGCCGATCTGGGGTGGGTGGGGGCGGAGGGAGGGGAGGGGAGGCCAATCTCGGGAAGAGAGGAGGGGAGGGGAGGCCAATCTCGGGGGAGGGGAGAGGAGGGGAAGGGAAGGGAGGCCGGCCAGACGCACAACCAGACGATCTTACTTTAACTTAGAGTAAACATTCAATCTCATTTAACATGAATCCGTGAAGCTGCACCTGGCGATAACCACGACCAGAGATAAATCAGCCCGTCTTTTAACAAAGCTATATAGACAGGGAAACTAAGAGTCCGGAAAACTACAGCTAGGGACTCCGTAGGCTATGGATACCTAGACATTAACATACTTCCATACAGACAAATAGACGAGAAAAATGTAGGTCAGCTGGAGTGCGATCTCTCCTTCCTTCGCCGTCTCACGACCTTGTGGGTGTGGTTGGACCATCGGCGCTACACTTACCTTCACTTTTCTGCGAGTGACGTAACATAAGAGATCGTAATTGCATTCTCTGATGGAAAGCTTGCGTTCGCCACCTTTTGTATGTGGGTCAGCGAAATACACGAATGCCAGGTCAGTTGCGTGTGCACTCGCTTCGTACACGCAGACATAGGTCAACGTGTGCATTACACATTTACAACGTGAACGATCTGATACACCAGCGCACGCACGCACTCACGCACACACGCACACACGCACACCACACACACACACACACACACACACACACACACACACACACACACACACACACACACACACCAGCAGAGAGAGAGAGAGAGAGAGAGAGAGAGAGAGAGAGAGAGAGAGAGAGAGAGAGAGAGAGAGAGAGAGGAAGGGAGGGAGGGAGGGGGGGAGGGGGGAGGGGGGAGTGTATGTGTTTGCGCGTGTGCGCGGGTGTGAGTGTGTGCGTGTAACAGTGAATGAGTGAGTGAGTGCTCCAACGTCACGGTTTTGTTTCCATGGCCGGGGAGCAGATGTGAGGCAGCAAGGAAATAGGTTTTGGTCCGACTCTCCCTCATCTGATCTCGTGCCCGAAAGCACCAAGCCCCAGGACGGTAAATTTCAGACTTCTTTTCAGTAACGTTCCTGTCCAATCAAAGGCCAAGAAGTCAATACTTCAGCTATTTACAAATTATATTGAACGACCTGATACTAGGTGATATTGTATTCACTTACAAAGGCCTACATTTTGTGTCTTCAAAGATTCGCAAACAAAGTAATAATAGTAATGATGATGTAATAATAAAATGAAAATGAATTACAAATAAATATATGAATAAAAACTAGCACAAGTTAGGTTGTTCTAAGTTTATAAAATTAATAGCACAGCAGAATATTGTCCTCCGCACCATAGTGCATAGTGTTATGGTAAGCTGCCACAAGAATTTCCCATATTTTTATGTCACTTCCTAGCAAGATATGCCACCGTCGCAGAAGTAACGGTACTACCTATGGGTAAATCGTGCTCAAAAGACGGGCGTGAGTAGTGGTTATGTTAGACATCGTAATGGCAAGAAATGTTATGTAAATGCGGGGGAGGGGGGGTATTAAGACATCGTTCAGAGGCAACTTGGTAATAGATATACAACTGTGAAGCAAGGAGAACCACTTGAGATGCCTAGAGAATCGCGGACTCCTCAGATATTTCACACAAAAAAGGAAGGGAAAAAACACGCGCTCAAACTTTGAAATACGGAAAATTTAATAATAACATTAAAATAATAGTAATAATAGTAATGATAATACTGGCAATAATGATAATAGCAATGAGTATAGCAATAGTTAAGATGATACTGGTGAGTATGATCATAATAGTGAATAGATATCATTTGTGGAAGATCAGCTCCGTTCCCGGACTGCCCAGAAAAGCAAAAACGTCCCACAAGATACAGATTAGAGAGTACTCGAGTACCCCGTTATAAGATAAAAGTGCCATGACTTTTTGTAAGGACGTTTTCTGGCGGGGAAGGTATAACGGTTACGTAAATCAAACACACATTCCCGCGCACGACTCCCATATACACTGGGAGAGAGAGAGAGGGGAGGGCGAGGGAGAGGGAGGGCGAAAGAGAGGGAGAGAGGGGAGGGCGAAAGAGAGGGAGAGATGGGAGGGCGAAAGAGAGGGAGAGATGGGAGGGCGAAAGAGAGGCGAGGGGAGGGAGAGAAGAGGGAGAGAGGGAGAGAGGCGAGGGCGAGAGAGAGGAAGAGAGAGAGGGAGGGCGAAAGAGAGGGAGAGATGGGAGGGCGAGAGAGAGGGGGAGAGGGGAGGGCGAGAGAGAGGGAGAGAGTGGAGGGCTAGAGAGAGGGAGAGAGGGGAGGGAGAAAGAGGAGAAGAAAGAAGGGAGGGCGAAAGAGAGGAAGAGAGAGAGGGGAGGGTGAGAGAGAGAAAGAGAGAAAAGAGAGAGAGAGACGAGGCGCGAAAGAGAGAGAGGGAGAGAGGAAGGACGTGCCGAAAAGAGAGAGAGAGAGAGAGAGAAAGACGATGGGCGAAAAGGTAGAGAGAGAGAACGAGGGGCGAAGATGGAGAGAGAGAAAGAGGGCGAAAGAGAGAGAGAGAAAGAGGGCGAAAGAGAGAGAGAGAAAGAGGGCGAAAGAGAGAGAGAGAGAGAAGGAAATAGAGAAAGAGAGAGAGACGAGAGATGAGAAAGACGGAGAGAGAGAGAGAGAGAAAGAGAGAGAGAAGAGAGAGAGGAGAAAGAGAGAGAGTATGAGAGAGAGAGAGAGCGATCGAGAGTGACGAGAGAGAGAGATGATTGGGAGAGAGAGAAGGACGAGTAGAGAGAGAGAGAGAGAGAGAAAGAGAAGGGAGGGCGAGAGAGAGGGAGAGAGAAAGGAAGAAGTTGGTGAGAGAGAAGGGTGGAGGAAACAGTGAGAGTGAAGGAAAGGATGGTGGTGAAACAGGGAGAGGGAGGTGACAAAAGGGAAGGAAGGAGAAGGAGAGGAAGGTGGTGAGATAGAGGGAAAGGGAAAAGGAATAGATATGGAAAGAGATGGAATACAACATCGGGAAAAGGAGCGGGAAATAGATAGGGAAAGAGAGAGAGAGAGAGAGAGAGAGAGAGAGAGAGAGAGAGAGAGAGAGAGAGAGAGAGAGAGAGAGAGAGAGAGAGAGAGAGAGAGAGAGAGAGAGAGAGAGAGAGAGAGAGAGTTTTTTTTGGCTGTTCAGGCTAGAGACCAAGCAAGTGGCGCATGCAACATTCATCTCTGCTGGAAGCTGCTGTGCTACTTAACTTCGCTAGCCCCCCCCCAAAAAAAAAAAATCGTTTGTAAGAAGTAACAAGATTCCCACGCTGAACCTCTCTACACCGATAAAGCGGCTGATACATGGCTTGGCGAAAGTTCTAACAATATTTTCATCTCCATTTTCTCTTTACTGACAATTTCGCTTTGGCGTACTTTTAGCACAGTGTCCATTATCTGTTTGCAAAACCGAAAGAATACTTTTCTCCTTAAACAGTCGTTGATCTAGATTGCATGGTTCCTAAGGAATGTGCTCAATATTTGGACTCTGTTTTGTCGCCTTATCTTGTGACTCCTCCTATTTGTTCGTACACCGTACAAGCGTCCATTATTCTAACGTGTCAATAAGAAGAGTCATCTCGAATCCTACCCACTAAATTGTGTCATGGGCTCTGCTAGTGACCGACTACTACTATCGCACACATCTCGGCGTTACTTCGGAGGTAGACGACTTGACCTCAGGCGCTTACAGCCAGACTACGGATCTTTCACCTCTCTGCCAGCAAAATTTGAGCTTTCTGCCTGACGACTTGATAGAGCCCTGTCGTTTATGGGGCAACACGCATTCCCCTCCAGTAACAAGTGTTCCGGGTAGTTCATTTCCCACACGACTTTTGCTCCTCTGTATCAGCTAACTTTCTCCGCGCCTCTTCTACTTTTCATCCGCTCTCCGATGATTCAACTCTTCACACCCGCGCCTTTTCCCAGCCAACTTCATTGACGCCATTTCGATCCCACGCTGTTCTCTCTTTCTCAACGAACCTGGATTTTTCGACAATAATTTATCCAGGGTTTAGTTGTATAAATAACATTTGAAATTGCGAAATAACCCAAGGGAAAACCTTCGTCCTTAGTTCGAATGCTGCATTTATAGCTAGGGTCCCTTTCCTTTCACGCCGCTCCCTGGCTAAGTTGGCTCCCAAGGTTAATCCTCTGGGGAAAGGGGACCCCGTTCCTTCGCCCTCTTTCATTTTTTTGCCGTTTAAGTTGACGACAGCGCACCGCTTCCTTGACTTCATCTGGATCCGTGTCCCTCCATGTATATATATATATATATATATATTAATATATATATATATATATATATATAATATTAATATATATATATATATATATATATAAACATATATGTGTGTGTGTGTGTGTGTGTATGTGTGTGTGTGTGTGTATGTATTCGAATGCATGTATTTACACACATTCATGGATACGTGCATATACATGCATACATACATGCATACACACATGCATACACACGCACGCACGCACGTACGCACGCACGCACACACACACACCCCAAACACACACACACAACAACACACACACACCCCACACACACACACACCAAAAAACCAAGCAACGCACGCACGCACGCACGCACGCACGCACGAACGCACCGCGGCACGCACCACACAACCACACAGACACACACACACACAACACACACAACACACACACACACACACACACACACACACACACACACACCACCCCACACACACACACCAACACACATTTGTGTGTGGTATGTATGTATGTATGTATTGGTGTTTGGGGGTTTGGGCGGTGTGGGGCGGGGC
>NC_051388.1:44159850-44172350 GCF_015228065.2 Penaeus monodon | reverse complement strand
TGTTAAAAATGAAATCTTTCATGTAGACAAGTACTTGCTCCTGTTACACTTAGCCCTTGTCAATTCTAACATATATAGCTGGATGAAGTTTCAATGCTGATACTCATTTATACAGAATTTCTTCTTCTTATGAAGGGACATACAGTAAAGCATTGTCATTCAGAAATTTTCAAGAAATGATTTTGGATAAATCATTTTAAAAATATTTTGCTGTATCCAATAAATCCCGTTGCCTGGAAAATGTAGTACTTACTGTCGTAATGTTTTGTTAAATGTCTCATTTTCATATTTCCTTGAACTTGCGGGAAAAATTTTTTTTTACTCATGCTATCAATATCGATGGTATTACTTTAATTATAGACATTAATTATTGACATTAGTAGTGAAAAACAAAATATTTTCAAAAAATCAACAAAAAGGGTAAACAGGTGAGACAAGTAGTGGTCATAATTAGCTCATTGGTGACTTGGTACAAATGGAGCCATCTATGGTTAAAAACAATTAATAAAGTAAAGTGTTACTGGGGAAAAGCATTTTTTTTACCAATGCTATCAACATTGATACTGTTATCATCATTATAGCCTTTATATATATTTTTTAACCCAATCACCCCGGATTTATGTTCTGTCCCTTGTAGGTTTTTGTGAATTTTGTTACATACAGATGGCTCCACATGTGCTCAGCCTCCAAGGAGTCTATCAGTAGGCCCTACTGACTGATCTTGATTTCCCCATTCCTTGAATTAGCGGGAAAATGCGTTTTTCCTTTTAATACAATTGATATCAATACTGTTATTATTGTTATTGATGTTATGATTATCAAAGTATTATTAAAATCTTGTTAACATTTAAGACAATGAAATAATGCAAAAGATCCTTTCCAAAAGTCAAGGAAAAGGGTAAACAGGTGAGAAAGGTAGGACTAATAAGTGACCCCTTGATGACTAAGCACTTGTAGAGCCATCAATGTGTGAATACAATAAATAAACCTGTGTTACAGTGGGCATGGCATGTATTCTTGCCAAACGTGCCGATTGGGTTAATATTATTGATGACATTACTTTCAGCAATATAAGATACAAAAAAAATCCTGAAAATCAAGGAAAAGGTTAAACAGGTGCCATACATGTACATGACATCCTGGTGGCATCAGGTAAAAAAAAAAATTTGTTATATAAACTAATCCTTGTATGATTTATTGTTTTATTAACAATATATATAGATAACATGATTCTATCTTCACCTTGGAATATTAATCAAAAGGACAGAATATCAAAATATCTGCTTTGAACTTTGTCTTGTATCAAATATACTTGAAGTATATACAGTTACATTTCTCTTTCAAAAACTTTGAATATCTAAAATACATGTGTAAGTATTTAAATGCCTCAACAGTTAAGTAGATGGCCTACTCTGTGAATCCAATTTTAAAGAAACTTTATTAAAATCATCAAAAATATGCTACTGGAATATATATATTCATTCCTTTCAACAAATCATAATATTCAAATAAAAGACACATGAAACTGTGAATATAATTGTGCAGTGTACTAATTTCCTTCATCGCTATTCCATTTCAACACGTAAAACACATGAGAAGTATAAAAATGCACAACAGTAACTTCATAGTAATGATAGCTATACATTTCATAATGATATAATTATGACAATAATAATAATGCTGATTTAGAAATGCATTTGTGTTACTGCTAGGAAGCATTTTCAGTAATGATCTGAAAAATATGCAAAAAAAAATGCAATAATAAAATTTTATGTACAAGATTCCTCTTGACATTTCATAATCTAAATTACTATCCAGTTATACAGACAGTTTGAAGAAAGATGTTACATGTGCATATGTGCACATATTTGAATGAAGGTTATATGTGTATGTGTACACATATGCTTCTGCACATGTGCATGCACATCTGTATAAAGATGCATAAGTGCTGCACACAAAACATCTGTAGTTTCTATTTACCCCTATAGATTTAATCAATGTCAGTGCTTGGTCTTAATTTTTCATCTAGGAAAATACATATAATATACTTGCACACAGTAAACCAACCTACACCACTCTTATCACAACAAAATCATAACTGACCACAAACCCAAAACACACAAAAGAAAGACAGAAACTAAGAGAAAATGAGAAGGTAATATGGAATTCTCATTTCCTCTGTGACACACTGAACTTCATGGTAAGCAGGTCACCTAAACCAGCTGATATGACATCGCCAGGTTGAACAGAACCCACTCCTGCTGGTGTCCCTGTGAGAACCAGATCTCCTGGATGGAGGGTGAAGTACTGGGAGATGTACGAGATGAGATAGGGGATGTTGAAGACCATATCCGATGTTGTCCCGTTCTGACGTATCTCATCATTAACCTTAAATGGTTACAATTACATTATATAAATTTCAGCTCTATAAGCCTTTCAATCATCAACTATTTAGTAAGAATATTATGTATCTTTAAATAATCAACATAAATGTAAATTCATTTTATGTTAAAAGCCGAAGCTGAAAATAAACATTAAAAAAGAAAAACCTACATCCTAATTAACATCATAAGGAAATTAAATTTAGTTAAGTTTTCTATACATTTTTGTGTATGGTAATTTATCCATCCATGTAAAATTGGTAATATTAATAATCAGTGTAAGAAAAAGATATTTGAAAATCTGAAATTAACTTTAAATAAACATATTACACAAACTTATTAAAACATATTACAATAATAAAAAAATAAAAAAACAATAGATCACTAATTTTGTGTTACTGATTTTGAAAAGAAACATTATATTAACAACAGAATATGGAGAATAATCTGGAAAATAGGGTTATGTCTTAAAGTACCTGGGAAGTACTGCTCTAGTCCCAAAAATCAACAAGATCTTTCTTTTTTCTTTAAATTTAAAAGCCAAAAGGGATGGTCCCTTTATTCAATTTATCTTTTACCTTCTACTTAATACTCAATGTAGCTGCTCTCATGTCATATATATATATACTAGTGATCTAAACCATAACCTATTGTGTGCATTGTAATTTCTCAAAGCATCTAGACAACCAAAATAGTTCTTTCTCCCCAGAAAAAAACAAAACAAAGAAGAGGAAAATGTAGATGCTGTCAGATGATGATCACCTTTATGTCAGAGCTCCGTGGGATAATACTTTTTTCATAGGACATTTATTTGGTAGACTTAAGCTAATATGTACTAAAATATATGCCCCCTCCTAAATCACAAGAAAGCATATGAAAAAGAAGCACCTGATCTGCATTACCTTACACCACAAGTTCACGTTACTGGGATCTACCAGCTCTTGCTTAGAGAGGAACTTTGACACTGGAAGAGCTGTGTCAAAGCACTTGGCCATAGTCCATGGATTTCCCTTCTTCTTTGCCTCATCCTGGAAATCTCTGGCTGTCATGTCTAATGCTAGTGCATATCCAGCAATGTGCGACATGACATCCTTTTCCTCCACATCACAGCAAACAGATCCTATCACCACCCCTAACTCCACTTCATGGTGGCAATTGGTACATCCTCGAGGGAGCTGAAAAATGGAGAAATCATTGGTGTAACATGTCCTACAAGTAATTGTCGTATAATTTTCTGTTGTGATGCCTTCTTTCCTTTGACAAAAATAAGAGAAGAAAAGAAAAAGCACAATAACCCAGACACTTTCCTTTATTCTAGCAGTATACGTTTTAGGAAAAATCTTTAAACATAAGTTATACAGAAAAACAACAACAAAGAAATCTTTGAACCAAAAGTATATTAAAATTCCCATTTAACAATGATCAATAAGTAACAATTGTGACTATGAGCAGTGTAATAGTGCATTGTAATTGAGCACAATGGATATATGGTATGACAATTAGCTATACAAATAAGTTCCCTAATACAAAAATACAAGTCAAGATATTTAAAAAAAAAACACATCCAATCACATACATAGATGTTTATATAAGTGAAGTGAGAAGTAAAAATGGAAATGAAACTGTCAGTAAGAAACAGATTGATGATATGCCTAAAATGATAATGAGCTATGTAGCATATCTACACTGGTAACCATGAATACAGTCGACAGCCACTTATGCAAAGATGTTGAATGTATTAATGTAACTACTTGGAGATAAAACTTGGATAATAAAATATAGTCATCTAGCCTGATATAAAAAACAGGAATAAGGGATAAAAATCAATATACATTGTTATGACAATACAAACATATAAATGTATGTGCAAAGATGAAATAGAACTATACTTTGAAAGGAACAATAAACTGCGCCAATTGAAGTCACATCACACACCTTATCTGATGATATAACCATTTTGATTTTGTCATCTGATAAGGAGTCTAGTATGACTTGAAACATCATGATCAGCTGTTCCTTTTTTATTGTGACTTGCTAGATGTATTGTCATTGGCAATATATGAAGAATTATATGAAAAACAGATAATATGAGATAAAAGAGGTGTCATGGTCTGCTTTACCAGGATTGGTCCAGCTCCTTCCTCAAGATATGAAGATGGTGGTTTCATAAACAGAAGGGGTTTAGTAGGAACAGCATTTCCAAGCTCTGCACAGTGATCCCTATGATCAAGGAAAAAAATATTAACAAGGGAAGAAGGAAATAAAAAGATATATAATATCAATGTCACCTTAGAAAATGGAAAACATGGATATGTTGATCGATTTTTAAAGACATTTCTCACCAGTTTCTCATCTCAGTGGCATTAGGTTAAGGCCTACATGAAAAGAATAGATAAACAAAGTTCTTAAAAAGAAATATAAATGAATATAAATTGGTTAAGCTTTATGGCAAGGATGCACTCAACTAGGATAAATTGATGATATATTTGTTGAGGATAAAAAAGTTGTAGTCATCAGTAGAAGAAATAATCTGTAAAGTTCCCAAAGTGAAGGACTTGAATAAACATCTGAGACTGCTAACTTAATTATTGAATTACAATATTGACACTAATTTGAAAAGTAAAATAAAATATATAAAAAAGACCGTAGGTTAAAATAAATACAACATGGAAGCAAAAGTTTTACCTATCAAAACAAAGAAATGAGCAGCATTACAGTTGCAATTCAGCAGGAGGATAAGTGCAAAGGAATTGGATTTCTTGAGGGATTAAGAAGAAGTGTTGCAGTTATGAGGCATTCACATACTGTGAGTCGGGGAAAACTACCAAATTAATATCACAATAACCACTAATGATTAGTTAAGGAAGAGAGAAGTTATCATAGTTAAAAAAATGTTAGGTAAGCTACAGAAATGGGGCTATAGCAAGAAATTTTCATGTCATGTGAAGTGAGATGATGAAACAGAAAAGGCTCTGATTGACAATAAAGGTAAATTGTTAAAAAAAAAAAAAAAAAAAATAAATATAAATATATATATATATATATATATATATATTATATAGAGATATGTATATATATATATTTCATATATATATTTTAATATATATTATATATATATATCTATATTATATATATATATAGATATATAATTTTATATAAAATATAAAATATAAAATATATAATATATATATATAGATATAGTATATGATATATATATATATATATAATATATATATATATATATATATCTATATATAATACTATATATAGATATATTTATATATATTATTATATATATATATATATATATATATATATATATATATATATATATATATATATATATACATATATAAAATTAGCTCTGTGATTACTAAATAGGATAAATCAAATTAGTTGCAATGGTGGTATTATGAAAAAAGGATAAAACAACAAAATCAAGACCCTCTTTATCTGTGACATTTCTGTCCTTCAGTGAGCATAAAGAAGATATTCAATGTCATAATGAAAATAGATAACATAATCTACAAGATTAATGAAGGTGAGAGTGACTGGCCCTTCCACACCTATAAAGATCACACTGGCTGTTATTTACTCTTGATATTCATTATTCTTGTGCTTTTAGAATACAGACCAAATGGAAATACCTCATCATGACAAGAAACATTATGGGTATGACTCAAAAACTAATTTCTCGGTGCCATTTTTTTCTGCTACCCGAATAGTTGCGTGATACGTGTAATGTCAGTAACTAAGAACAAAGGAAACTGTAGAAGTTACTCTTTGACGTTTTTAAATAGATATTTCGCAGATAAATCGCGCTTTCTCTAACGTAAAAACGTATCATACTACTTATAATTTCTCGGTGCCATTATTTTCTGCTACCAATGTTGCGTATACTAATGCCAGTACTAGACAAAGGAAACTGTAAAGTTACTCTTTGACGTTTTAAATAGATTTAAGAATAATCCGTTCTAATAAACGTATCCTCTTATAATTCGTGCATATTTTCGTACATGTAGTAATACACAGCAGACTACCGACCAAGACTACCTGACAAACTCTTCGAAATCCCACGTACTGATATGTCAGGTTTCACGAAAACTTCAAAGTCTTAAATTCTCTCGCAGGAGTGCCACGTCTCCCCAGAAATGCAGAAATTCATGAGCCGGCAGCGCATGTCAAAATCTACGAATATCCGTTAAAGTTCTTCGTGTTTTGTTATGTTGAGGATTGACAGAGGAGAGTACATGAACGGATCCAGTACTCATATAGTGAGAATTTTAGTGAATGATCGTTATTATATATTAAAAGGATGACAATGAGGAGGATAAAGGAGAGGAAAGTTATAAATATGATTGAAATGATGAGAGAAAGAGAGAGAGAGAGAGAAGAGAGACGATACGAGAGAGAAAGGGGAGAGGAGAAGAAGGAGGAGAGGAAGAAAGAGAGAGAGAGAGAAGGGAAGAGAGAGAGAGAAGAGAGAGAGGAAGAGAGAGAGAGAGAGAGAGAGAGAGGAGAGAGAGAGAGAGAGAGAAGAGAGGAGAGAGAGAGAGAGAGAGAGAGAGAGAGAGAGAGAGAGAGAGGAAGAGAGAGAGACAGACAATCAAATAAACAGAAAGAGGGAGAACAATCCAAGCAAATGTACTGAATTACCGATTCGTCAGACGTATCATTTACCATAAGAGAATCCATACACGTTTTGACAGCAGAAACTCGACTGTAAATTTGACCAAACGTTTTTTTTCCCCCTAACATTTGAACCAAATGTGATTGAAGATCCAGGGCCATTTTCATTAATCATAGGGGGAAGATTTATCAACAGTTCATGCATGGTTAGATAAATATGCTATAGAAGTAACATATTCATAAACAAGTTCAGTTCAGTTCTCTTTGTATCATAATATTACACACGGCGTCCAGGAGACTGAGAGTAAACGAATAGTTTGGACTGGGTCGATCACTTTCATTGTAAGTGATCATATACGCTTTCTGGCACTGAACAGCACATTTATGCATGAAAATCAAATCTGAGGAAATGGGTAAGAATTGTAATATATATATATATATATATATATATATATATATATATATATATGTAATACCTATTTCACATATAGCCTATTTCACCTCACACCAAATATATATATTTAATACAGTAACACTAGCCTCTACATACCACACCTTTGCTAGACATAACAACGGACGCGACATCCGCAGGCCTTCCGCCTCGCGACGCCGTCCCGTGTACACGATCACATCCTCTCCTCCATACTTCCTAGTACATCGCAACCCTTGTGAGTTTCCTAGTTCAATCTGTATAAAAGAGGGTCGCCTGCGAGCGACAGACAGACAGCCTACAGCACGCTGACCGGACTGAACCTCTGTCCGTCAGTTGTACCATCCTCTCATTACAATATATATCCACAAACAAGCAAGAGGTCTGTTTCACCTTTGCCGCTGCCCAAGATTTCCTCATAGTGCCAGACGCGACTTGTCTGCACTCTACCGCTCATCGGCCATCGTTACATACATGTATATATATATATATATATATATATATATATATATATATATATATATATATATATATATATATATATATATGTGTGTGTGTGTGTGTGTGTGTGTGTGTGTGTGTGTGTGTGTGTGTGTGTGTTTTAACGGTATGTGTGATGTGTATTTTTATAATAGTTTTGATCTTAATATATTGTGAAATATCATTGATAAAGAATGCTTAATGACTTGTTGAATGTTCTGTTAATATACCCAAAACCCTTGCTCGTTGTTTCATTATCGGTTCAAAAATGCTTCTTTTTTCATACTGCTCAAACCGAAATTTTCGGTGATGCATACGTTGATAGATGATTGTATATTAGTGAGATCAATTCATCAATACCATAAAACATATCTCTTCTTTTAACGGTAGGTTCATGTCTGAGCCGCCGTGGTCACAGCATGATATTTAGTTGTAGTTTCATATTGTGAAGCTCTTGAGTGAGTACTGGTAGGTCCACAATTCCTTTCACGAGAGTGCGGTGGTCACTTTTAGTGAATCATTCTCTATTTATCCGGCCTGGCCCAGCACATTGACTTGGGATGGCTTGGCACCCTGGTAGTAGTAATCAAGTGAAGTTCCTTGTCAAGGAACAACGCGGCGTCGTGACTCGAACCTCGAATCAGATTGCCGTCGTGACAGTCTCGATCGACGCTCTAACATTCGCACGGCTTGACGATCATGGGCTTCCATGATTTTTTCTTAGCATTAGAGCGGTGGTTGCATGCCTTCCCGGTTTTTTATCGAGTCATATCTCTATTTACTGGCACTGACCTGAGTGCGGCACCAGTGGCTAGGTAGCAATCGAGTTAAGTTCCCTGCTCGGCCAAGGAAAAAGCCCGGCCTGCTCGAACCCGAATCTATTGCCGTCGTGAAGTCTGAGTTCGACGCTCTAACCATTCGGCCACCGCGGCCCCCATAAAACATATAAGTAGGCTTAATTTCATTGGTTCGTTACTTTTGACTAGAAATGGAGCACACAAATAATGAATCAACAAATTTTGTGTGTGAATAACCCAGTTGGCGTTTATTCTTAGCGATCCTACTTTGATTTCATTTGGCAATGAAAATTTGTGTGTATGTGTGTTGTTACCTTGAGATAGAATCCGTGTTTTTCGTAATGGAATGCGATCTTGTGCACTTTTATTTGTTAATGGTAGTTAAGAAGGTATTGAACAACAACAACAACGAAAGTACGTGTTTTCATATTAAAATAAAATCACAACATGCTGAACTATTTCACGGCAATTTCTTGTTTCTCGTTTTTAATAGTCGATGAATCTTATTTATTTTTCAATAGTGAGATGAAATACGACACTTAATAGGCAAACTGAAAGATAAGCGAGACAAGTGTGATTTATTTATTTAATTACAGGAATACATTTTATTTTAATTTAGCATAGTGTATGTCATAGTCTGCTTGATTAAAAAGAAAACATTATTCAAAGTTTGTGAAAGTGAGTCTTATGCGTTATTTGTCTCCTAGTTGAGCAATTTGTGTTAGCTTTATATTTTAGTTGAATTAACTACGAGTACATACACTAGATGGCAACTGTATTGCGATTAGTTTGTCATTATATCATTACAATAGCATGCATAAAGGTACCCCACTTTAGTTAACTTCAATTAGTAAATGATTATATATCATTTGCTTAAAAATACGTATGCAGTCAAGTGTTCTCTATAATTCGCTTTTGAAGAATAAAGCGGGATATACATGCGATACGTAATATCATAATAGATAAGAATGTACCCGTCAAGTGTGCATTCTTAATATAAATATAAAACAAAACGTGTACATGCATTTTGCAAACACGTTCATACTAATATAATCTTTAAAGACAATTTCCGAAGGATACCCTGTAGCTTATTATGCACATTATCACACACTTCGACAGTAACACGTCCAATAGGTAAAGAAACTTCGAAAAATATATGAACGAGGAAATTCTTCGCGTTCAGTGACACACCGATTAAATGCTTAAGGTAAATGACAAATCCGATGCAGCTACCTACAGTGGGACAAAACATTTTATTTATTTCTCTCAGATTAAATAATATGGACACGATAATTATATGGAATTGTGTACATTATACAAAACCAAATTCACACTGGTTACAAACTCAGTTTTGATTAATAACACGCGAATTCGGTGAGAAATGCATCGATAAAAAAAAAAAAAAATGCAGAATAGAATTTCTAGAGCTACACCGCAGAGTTACACAGTAAGATGCTTTTGCGGTACAGGTACTTTACTTATACTATCTATTCGTTTTTTTTTTTTTTGCTGACCTTTAACTTACATAATAATAATAATAATGGTTTAGAGGATGTCTCCCCGATTTAACGTACCCTCCTGATGCAACACAGCTAATGATTTGGTGTTTGTACCTTATTCCCTCAGCTCATTTTCATCTTTACTGATTAGCTTACCGTAACAGGTGGTATGGGGAATAGAATAAAATATGGATTGTCGTATAAAAAAATAATAATTGATGCAGTGTGTACGTGTGCAGCAAAATAAGCATATATTGAAGTCTTTCGCTTACATTTTCATGTACTTTATCAATGCTTAGACATATTTAACTAGTCATTCATGATGAAGCATTGATACTTTCACACTAACGCTCTTTCTACAGTTTTCTCTTCAATGGAAATTAAGTATGGTACATAAAAAATAGCTTTCACTACGTTTGAGGTCGCATGATTTGTTTTGCGCTACTTACTGAAGTATTTAACCTGTAAGGTTTCTTATGATTAATGTTTCACCAACTTAATGGTGCAGATGCTACAAATATTTCTACGGTCATCTGTATACAATATGAGCAACGTGGGTGACATCCTGGATCGTCTCTGTACCTGTATATATTGCAACACAAGTCAGCATATATGTCTTTGTGTTAATGTGAGGGTATGCATGTCCAAAGATGTTCTCAGACCAATTTCCCTAAATAGTGTTTCTTAAATATTGTGTTAGTTAAAACATGGATGTGTTCTTGCTAAAGCATTATAATTACAAGATTATAATGCATTAACGTGTTGTAGGTGGAAGTAATGACTAACAAAATATTTCATAAATGCTTTTTCGGGCAACTGGTCTGAGAACGCCTATGCTCTCATAGATTTACACACATACACGCACACACACGCACACACACAAACACACACACACACACACACACACACACACACACACACACACACACACACACACACACACACACACACACCAAAAATAATATATATATATATATATATATATATATATTATATATATTATATATATATATATATATATGAATATATATATATATATATATATATAAATATATATATATATATATATATATATATATATATATATATATATATATATATTGTGTGTGTGTGTGGGTGTGGGTGTATTTATGAATATATGCTCACACACACACACACACACACACACACACACACACACACACACACACACACACACACACACACACGTGTGTATGTGTGTGTGTGATAAGCTGGACAGGTTATCATGTCTGTTTATTTCATGACTTTGAGTAAGTGCCATACACCGCAAGTGTCTTCGCCCGCGCCACCAGAATCCAGACGACGAAGCCAATCACGGCGGTGGCGTCCAGGACCACGAGAACCGCAAGCCCCATGTTGTTGATGAAGGAGGTCGTCTTGGCTTTCGACTCCGACTTCGATGGCTGCGACCAGGCGATGTTCATCTTGATGTCGAGGTCCTTCAGCATAACGACGTCGTCGCTGGAGCCTTCGTTCTCCTTCTTCTCGAGGTCGCGCCTCTTCTTCTCGATGGCGCTGTGGAGGAGGAACACCAGGCTCACCCTCAGGATGCAGTAGAAGAAGAAGATGTCCACGAGCTTCGGGCTGGGGGAGGCGGGCATCGAGGTGGCCACCTGCGCGAAGAGGGAAGCGAGGACGATGAGGAGCGAGAGGGTGATGGTGATCCTGTCGGTGAAGGCGTCCATGTCGAAGTAGAAGAGAGTGAGCTCGGAAAGCACGCACAGCAGGACGCAAGGCAGGAACGTAGTGAGGAGATACGCGTCAAATTTTCTCGTGAAGAGGAGCTTGACCGTGATTCTGTCCCTTTTCTCCGGGTCAAATACGTACCGGACATTGTCAACGTAATACGTGGAGATGGTAGAACAGTTTCCAAAGATCGTGATGTTAGAGGAATCCCACTCCAATAGACATGACTGGATTACGCGCTGAAGGGTAATGTCGATGTCGCATTCTTGAATATCGAAGGGGAACAACTGGTATTCGTATTCGCAGGAGAACTTGAACAAGTATTTTATTGTACGCTTAATAAGAGCCTCCGTGCCATTGTTTTTGGTCGCTGTAAAACAATAAAAGATATATACTTATCCATCTATATAAATGTATATATATATATATATATATATATATATATATATATATATATATATATATATATATACACACGCACATACATACAGCACACACACACACACACGTATATATATACATATATATATATATATATATATATATATATATATATATATATATATATATATATATA
>NC_051388.1:44139850-44144850 GCF_015228065.2 Penaeus monodon | reverse complement strand
TCGACCCGCCTGAGGGTTAAGGCTGGCCCGACCTTACCAAATCGGGCGCTGGGCACGAACTGTCGGGTCAGGCGAGGTCAGATAAAATCGTCATCTACGCCCTCGCTGAGTCGTTGGTTCCTATTTTGGACTTGGAGCCACGTGGTAAACAACCACGTGATCTATTGGTAAAATGGCTTACAGAAATGGGCTTATGTATATGCCATAATGTCACCAATTACCATGCTTTAATTCATGTGCTATCAGGTCCTCTGAAATCAAGTATCTGTTATCAGAATTAGACGAATATAGTGGAGTAAACCCTTACGGCTTGTTTCCTTTTAAGACTAAATGGTCAATTAGCTCCTAAATTAGCTATAATCTTATGCCCTTTAGTTATATAAATATGGCTATATATAACTATAACTATGTATATACATATGTGTATATATATTTATATATATCATCATTATTATGGTAAGCCATCTAAAGAGCCACACTGAAACAAATAAGAATTATGCCACCAAAGGTGTCAGTGCAAAACACAGCTAAAAGAGAAAGAGAAGATATGAAATCATCAGCTATTTACGTAGAAAACATAGCTGGTATTTTAGACATATCAAGAGTCGGGGAAGTTCCAATCTCTGAAGGCAGACTATACAAGAAGCAGTAGAAACAAAATCTGGAAAACTGAGAGGTGGAAGATCGACTTGCATCAAATGCCATTGAACTGAGGGTTATATATATATATATATATATATATATATATATATATATATATATATATATATATATAGTATATAATATATTAATATATAACAACACAAATATAATACACACACATACACACACACACACACACACACACACACACACACACACACACACACACACACACACACACACACACACACTCGTCGTTACTTCCCCTACGACACTGCGTTTGACTTCTCAAGGCGATATGTCGTTTTCTCGGGCTCGAGCCAGCGGTGCAAGGGACCACGAGGGTCGGAGTCGTGCTCTAACCACAGAACCATCGCGGCAGTCATATGTATATATACATATATGTATATATTAATGTGCACACACACACACACACACACACACACACACACACACACACACACACACACACACACACACACACACACACACACAACACACAACATATATATAATATATAATATATATATAAAATATATATATATATATACTAATATATATATATATATATATATATATATATTTATATTTATACTCATATATAAGTATATATATGTATATGTATACATACATATGTGTATATGTGTATGTATGTGTGTTTACATGTATACATATATATTCATATATACACATATTTGTATCCGTGTATATATATGTGTGTGTGTGTGTGTGTGTGTTCATGTACATATGCACTGTACTTATGCATAAATACATATATACATGTATATATATCATATATACCACACACACACCACACACAACTATATATATATATATATATATATATATATATATATATATATATAATATATATTATATATACATTATATATATAAATATATATATATATATATATATATATATATATATATATATATATATATATATATATATATATATATATATATTATATATGAATACACCTTGGCGCGCTCGTCATGGGGAAGTGTGGGAAGATCACCCTTCCTAACATCCGACATTGAAACTTGTAGATTGTTTTTTTTTATTAGAGTGATATACTTGAGGTATATAATTCTCTCTCTCTCTCTCTCTCTCTCTCTCTCTCTCTCTCTCTCTCTCTCTATATATATATATATATATATATATATATATATATATATAATATATATATATATATTATAACACACACACACACACACACACACACACACACACACACACACACACACACACACACACACACACACACACAGACACATATAGAGATAGAAAGATAGATATAAACATGTGTGTGTGTGTGTGTGTGTGTGTGTGTGTGTGTGTGTGTGTGTGTGTGTGTGTGTGTGTGTGTGTGTGTGTGTGTGTGTGTGTGTGTGTGTGTGTGTGTGTGTGTGTGTGTGTGTGCGTAAAACATACTTATGGCTTGTGCTGTCATATTCTCTAGATAAAATAATTACCTATAACAACTAAGGTGAAAGTTTAAAATATGATAGAACAATAATAACATTTTCTATCAAAGAAACTACACAGTGTACTCTGCAAAATTTATATGGTTGAAAATCCCACGCAAAATATATTTCGTCTTATTTATGAGTTTATATCGAACTACACTGAAGGATATTATAATAAGGTGAACATTTTAAGAGTATCTACTTTAACCTGTTGAACAACAAATGACAAAACACTATGAATATACCAACACGTCATCAGTTTATTTCATGAAAAAACGTCTGTTTTTTACGAAGTCTCACAAAGTCGTGGGAAACTGTATCTATGAAAATATTTTGACGGTATATTATCACAATCAAAGGGGAAAAATAATAGAACATAAATATCAAAGCGCCAAGAAATATCATGACCTTTGTTTATAAAGGACGTATTATAAAGTTACATATATCTCTTTCAAAGTTGCATCAAAATATGTTCATCTGTGAAAACGCATCCGCCACAAACGTAAACAAAGAGTCATTTCTGTTCCACATTTTTCCGATTTGCTGGAACAATTGGTTTAGGCCTTTCTACAAAAATCCTCATTAGAAGAAGGAAAACTGAAGCCAAAATAATCTCCCAATTAAGCTGAAGATGGCAATGACATCGCCTATGGACAGACTACAAGTTCTGGACAACATAGAAAAGGACATTGCTACAGTACTACAATCGGCCGGTAATTTAGGACACAGACAAACGCTCACATATCTGTCAATATGTTGTTTTATGCTTAAGTGTCTCAGGTGAAGATTTAAGTAATGGCAAAGGTAGTCTATAAGTAATTTTAATATAATTGCCTCTGTGATGGTTTTGAAATTTGAAACGAAACTACACAGACTAAGTGATCAAGAAATGTTTAAAGCCTTTTAAATCCTATATGGTTTTAACAGCAAAATTCCTGTTGATTATTTCTAATTTCTAAAGTTTAACCCAGTTTATTGCTTATGACTCACAGATATTGCTCATAGTCTAAGTAATTTTATGTATTTAGAGCATACACATCCTGTACAACTTGACTGACTGTCTGTTCTAAAAAAGAAATGTAAAATTCATTATTTATTTACTCTTCTGCATGGTATACTGTGTGCCCAGTCCTTGCTGATATCTCAGCTCGCAATGATGTTGGAGTAAAAAGTTCTCGGGAAACATCTGACACACATTCTAAGAAGAAAGAGAAATTATTGTTATAAATTTCTTTTTCTCTTTTGATAGATATGCTTTTTCCAATTAGGTGCAAGTTATTCAGTTGTTTATCAGTGAAGGATGAAGGTTTATGGAGATGCTGCAGTTATCACGCTTGTTTCAAACTGATTTCTTTATTTTCAGTTTACTATGGAAATATTATAAAGAAGATATCATTAATCTGTCAATTACGTATACTTTACTTTGAAAGGTTCATTATTATTTGGGAAAAAGTACAGCTATGTCCAATTGTGGTGTTTACACACTTTGACTACATTCATCCTTGCACAAAAAAATATGTGTTGGGTTAGGTTGATTTTTTATGTGCAATATAAATCCAATATTGGGAGAGTATATGAAGAAAAGGAGGTTCAGGGTAAGTTGCCCCTTTTTTTTATTTAACATCTTCCCAGCTCCTAGAAAAAGTGGTTAACCTTTATAGTATGGATGCACTAAGCTAGGGCAAATTGGAGATGATATTTTTGAAGAAGACAAAAAGTTGAACATATCAGTACATAAAATACAAATGGTAACCCTAGAGGCCGGGCCATAAGTGAAAGGCCCAGGCGAAGCCAGAACTTCGCAAATCTCAAACGAACGGTAACTCTACAAATAAAGGAAAAAGACAGCAGAAAGTGCCGCTCACAGCTTAAGTCCACTCATCTCTCCCCTCGGGCAGTGCCTGAAGGCCATGTCCAGGAAATAAAGTTTGTGATGAGGAGTTGGGGTCTCTGGTGAGTGCACCTGTACTGTAAATACTTACTGAAAAGTGAGCATGTACCCTGCAGGTGACCCCGCAGTCAAGTTTCTGGCCCAGGAAAAAATATAAAATTAGCATAGATATTGCACTCTTGTAATATTGCTAATATCAAGATATACTGTTACTGAACACCCATAACTCAAATGCTAAAATGCTAAGAAAAATATCTGAGAAGAAACTCAAGCTGCATAGCAAGTATCTCATTTATTTATTGAACATTTTCTGCCGGTGCATTCAAAATATAATGATAGGGTGGGGCTTGTGGGTGAATCCCCCGGTAAGGAAGTCTTTTAGTTCAATAAGGGAATGTTTGTAATGATTTTCAAAATGGTTAATGGTCAAAACAAATAAATGTGCCAGACATCAAAGGTCTTATAGCATTATGATAAAGTAAGGTGGCAAAATAAGTTATCAATTAGGATAAGAGGCACAGAAGTAGTGTATGTAAAAAAGAAGGAAAAGGAAAGGTGGAGAAGAAAAGACCATGCAAAATTAGATGAGGTGAGGGCTGAGTACCAAGGTAGGGGTGATCCTCTACACTGGGCCTCAGTCTCCATGCCCCCATGACAACAACGAGCAAGAAATTGGGGGGGAGAGGGGCACATAACAAATATAGGTTATTTTTTCTTCTCAGTTGTTAAATTCCTAACTTCTCTCTCCTTTCAGGTCAAGCTCTGAATGAGCTGAGCAAAGATAAACCTGCCAATAAACAAGTTGAAGCCCATGTGAACCAATTCAGACAAACCCTGACTAATGTGGAGACGGAATTGGCCAAGCAAATCAATTACCTGACCCAGGTTTCTACAGGTAAATCATGTAGAATTTTGTTATGTGGGATCACAAAATTCATTGGCACTGGGTACTGTAGTTTGGTATTACAAATTTTGTTTACACATAGATGTACTCA
>NC_051388.1:44117350-44119850 GCF_015228065.2 Penaeus monodon | reverse complement strand
TAAATCATTTAAGACACTGAGACCTTATTTCTCCCCTTGATCTGTCTCTGGCCCTCCAGATGATCGAGCTGAAGCAGGACCTCGACCACCAGCTGCGGGAAATACGGGACCAGCTGGACGGGCTAAGAATATATTACGGTACCAGCTTACACATGCATACCAATGAGGTAATTTTTCTGTCAATAAATAAATAAATGAATAAATAAATAAATAAATAATATATATATATACTTTTTTTTTGTTAATTTACTGGTGTTACTGATTTGTTGATGTGTTTTTTCTATTACAGCAGTAAGGATACTAACAATGTAATATGATGATAATATGATGATGATAAACATACTACTAATAAGAAAATACTACTAATAAGAACGAGAAGAATGGTATTAAGAATGATAACGCTAGACAATCTTGGTTATTAGTATGCATAGTCATGTAATGGTGAGGGTGAAAATTAATCGTCATTAATTAATCAGAATCGTAATCATTATCATTGTGATAATGAAATGTGAATAAAATATATGATGTTGATAATGACAATGATAATTGTAATGATAATGATTGCATTACTGACAGTCTTATAAAAATAAAAAAAAAATCTGTATTGCCATAATCTAAATCAAATATTATAATGTTACTGAAATCATCCTCATCCTCATCACAGTAATAATAATAATAATAATAATAATAATAATAATAATAATAATAATAATAATAAAAATAATAATAACAGCAGCAGCAAGAAGAACAATAATGATAATAATGATGATGATGATGATGATAAAGATAATAATAATGATAGTACTATTACTAATGATGATGATGATGATTATAATATTGATAATGATAATGACAATAATGATAAATGATAATAATTATAAGGATAATGATAATAATGATAATAAGGATAATAAGCATAATGATAATAATAATAATAATGTTCATAATGATAATAATGAAACGTTAATGACGATGATAGCAGTAATAATAATAATAATAATAATAATAATAATAATAATAATAATAATAAATAATAATAATAATAATAATAATAATAATAATAATAATATTGATAATAATAACAAGGATAATACTAACGATAACGATATTACTTTTACTACTACAACTAGTAATAGTAATAGTACTGATAATGGTGATAACAACTTCAACAACAGCAATAATATTGGTGGTGATACCACTGCTAATAATAACGATAATAATAATATTGATATTGATAACAATAATAATCACAAAACTAATACTTCTAATAATAGTGGTAATAAATATACATAATAATAATGATAATGATAGTAATATTGTTATTATCGTCATTATGACTACTATTATCATTTATTATTTCCATCTTCATGTTCACCCTCATTCTCAATCAATCAATATATCATTATACTGTCAGCATATCAACATCACATTGTCATATCCCTATTACCCTGTTACGATGACCTCACTGCCCACTTCCAAAAGGTGCTGAACGAAGTGGAGACCGCTCAGGACCAGGTGAATGAAGCGGTGCGTGTGACCCTTGAGAAAAGTCTTGGTCATCTCGAGAAACTACGGAGGTCGTCCTTGGGATTTCTTGATGCTGCTGTAACGAGCGTGTCGTCCTCGGCTGTCGCTTCGGCCCAGTCCACCGCCGACCAGCTGAAGAAGGAGCTGAGGAAGGTCGCTAAGTCGTTGGAGGAGAGGATGATGCAGGTGGGGTCAGTCGGGTAATTGTTTGCTTTACTGTCTATCTACCAGTCCTCATTTTATCCTGATTTTTAGCTGCTTGCTTCTTTAAAATGACCTCCTTCTCTTCCAGGTCGAGGCCGCCGTTTCGTCACGAGGCTCAAGGTGTCCGCACCGCTACACTTACGTCGGCGGGAAGTGCCTCCTAGCCATGCCCCTCGCGTCGGCGACCTGGGAAACCGCACGTGCCCTTTGCCTCAACGCAGACGGAGGCGACTTGGCTCTTCTACCTGACACCGGGTCCCTGGTAGCTGTCACGCCCTTCCTCTTCCCCGCGCCCACGACGTCGGCATCGTATTGGGTGGGCGGAAAGAGCCAAGCAGCTGCCGAAGACTGGACGTGGGTCGATGGGTCCCCCGTCCGAGTGGAGATGAGCGTGTTGCTGCCGCTGGAGGAGAGGGCCGTGGACGGGGGTGAGGAGTGTCTGGCGCTGGTGGAAGGGCGCAACGAGGCCTTACTTGTGGCCACGTCGTGCGGGGGATCTCGAGGCGCCCTCTGCCAGTACCCTCCGCCTGTGCTCTACGCCGCTCGCGCTCCTGCTACGCCTGCCCCGATGGCTGACGACACCAGCCCGCCTGTCATCGCCTTCCACGATAATGCCTTTGATCTCGAAGACCACGACTTTAGGATCTCGGACGTAATCTTTTAGGAGACAATAAAAAAGGAAGATACTTGCACTTATACCTCTTAATAAATACAGACACAAATGCAGTAACGTATATGCAACTGAGAAAGGAAACGCAGTCACAATAGC
>NC_051388.1:44104850-44112350 GCF_015228065.2 Penaeus monodon | reverse complement strand
ATCATTTATATAATCATATCTGCCTATTATATATATATATATATATATATATATATATATATATATATATATATATATATATATATATATATATGTGTGTGTGTGTGTGTGTGTGTGTGTGTGTGTGTGTGTGTGTGTGTGTGTGTGTGTGTGTGTGTGTGTGTGTGTGTGTGTATATATATATATATATATATATATATATATATATATATATATATATATATATATATATATATAATCGGTAATCATTTCCGCAAATAAAAGAAAACAGATCAAATGCAGTGGTAATCATTTATACAATCATAATTTCTGCACATATATAATTGGCAGTCATGTAGGTAAAAATGACAAACAATCAGTTGAATATCGTAAATAAGCAACCCTTGACATTGAGACTTGTTGCGGGAGATGAATTGCACTCCTGATTGAGACTGCATGCAATAAAAGCTCGAAACCGAGGTATACGACTTCACACACATTAATGACCAAGAGAGATAGAAAGGTAAAATGAAATATATGTTGCGCTTCAAACAGATATACTTTTGAGGCTCTAAGTTGTCAGAAATTTTTGTTGTTTTACAAAAGGCCGCGAGGCGAAGCGAAGTGCCTCCCGCCCTCGCGCTGTTCGCCAACGCAGCGCCCCGCGAAATGTTTTGCAGGTCCACCGGTCACTTGGTTCTGCCGCGCTTTGCCCAAGTGAACGCAGGGTATATTTAACGCGTTGTGTCGTTCTTGATGCATTTTGTTCTTATTGTTGTTACTTCTATAAACGTTTTGCTTACGTTATTGTTTTTGCTCTCCGATTCTTTTATAGGTCTTTTTACAAAAAGCCTTTCTCTTTATGATGTTCACACGGATACATGTCGAATATGTATTTCCTATGTTAATGTTATTTTTATGTTCGACAACCGTACTAGCACTTAAAAAAACTACTATTATAGCTGCTATTGCTATTATTACTGCTACTGTTGCTACTAGTACCACTACTACTACTTAAGTTGATAATAAATATCATTAGTATTATTCTTGCCGTGATGGCAGTAATGAAAACATTGCAATAACAACAATGATGCAAATATTAATAATGATAATAACTAATAATAATAATAATAATAATAATAATAATAATAATAATAATAATAATGGTGATGGTAATGGTAATGATAATGGTAATTATGATGATGATGATAATGATAATAAAATAATGATGATAATGACAATAAAATAATGGTGATGATAATAAAAATAGGAACAATTTTAATAGCGTTAGTCATATTACTATTACTACTAATCATCACCCTCACACAACAACAATGACAATAACAATAATAATAATAATAATAATAATAATATTATTATTATTATTATCATTATCATTATTAATGATGGTTATGATTGATGATGATGATGATGAAGATGATGATAACAATTATGATAATAATAATAAACAAAAAATAATAACACAAAACAACAATCAAACAATAATAACGACAACAACAACAACAATAATAATAACAGCAATACACAAAATGAACTCACTTTAGAGGAATCGGTCCCATTGTAGAACTCGTAGAGGTGGAGAGGAACTGGCCGCTGGTTGTGTAGTCTGAGGAGGTAGTCCACGTAGCGAATTGCTCGGTCTATCTGCAGTTGAGTGATTGATGGGTTGATAAAAAGGTTGTGGGTATTTTAAGGGGAGGGGTAAGCTTATATAGGTGTGAGGCTTTTTAATTGGGTTTTAGAATATCATGCTGGTGGTGTGATTCTGTCTCTGTATATCTCTCTCTCTCTCTAACCTCCCCGCCCTCTCTATCTTTCTCAATTTCCTCTTCTCTTCATCTCTCTCTTTACCTTGCTCTGTCTTTCCCTCTTCCATCTCATTCTTTCCTCACGCCTCTCACCTTCCCTCTTTCCCTCCCATTCTCCTTCGATCTTAAACTTACCTATACTTTATCTAAGTTGAGGGAAACCCCCTTTTTCGATTTTTGTTAAGTCAAAATAAGTACCATATCGTTTTCGAGATAATATTTTCTCGGAAAAAAAATAAAAAAAACACGCAACTGATTTGCATGGGACAAATTATGTAGGCGCCTAACAAAGAATTTTTCAGAAATAGAATGCAAGCACCTTATAAAAATAGTTTCTGAGTGATTTAGGCTAAACCCCATGACCCATATGTAAGAAGAATATACATTTGTTTAGTGGAAAAGTACTATGGATATTTATCAACACAGGTGATATCATTGACTAGTTGCGCTCATACTATCACTTGTCCAAATATATGTAGATAGATATCGGTAAAACTTGATTAGCCTAGTAACCCTTGAAGTGATGTTCGTTTGTCCGTCAATTTTCCACTTTATGTACATTGCTGAATACAATATTTCCATTACTCTTTTCGCCGTTAGTAACCATAGTTATTCTTGCAGCATATATTTTAAATAATATTCAATCTAAAGTTAGTTTTTACAGCTGACGGTCGTTTCATACTAGCTTCTTTATTAAAGGTGGTTATATATAGATTATTACAAATAACAACTACAAATACATACATGGCATAAGAGCTAGCTGTACAACCGATTATTTTTTTAGAGTATATTTTTTTAAAGATTTTTTTTTAAAGACATACTATTGGGAAAATTTACCTTATCACGGTCCTCATTGCTAAATATCTCCAGACCAGCCGGTATGAACTCCTCGCGCCTCTTAAACTTTTTGTTGGTGTGGCTCTGGAATGGAGTGGAAATTAAGTAAGTAAATAAGTAAATAAAACTATTGAAAAGAAAGACAGAGAGAAGAGAAAAATACAGTAGTGTTCATAAACAACTGTGATAATGCAAACCAACAACCACAATGAAATAATGATAATCAGTAGTGGTAATTGATAATGAAAATGATAATGATGATTATAACAATATTAACAGAAAAAACACCATTAACAATATCCTCAAATAATGAAACCAAAAAGAAAAACGTAAAAAGAATAAGGTATGGTTAAAAAAATAACACTTAAAACAATATAACCAAATAAAAAAGCAACAAATATATGAAAACGAAACAATAACAAGAAAAAAAGAAGATAGAGGGAAAAATAATAACAATTAGGAAAGAAACAGGGCTAACACGAAAAAACACAAATCCAGAATGAATAAACAAGGTAAGTAAATACAAAACAAAACAAAAAAAGACGAGTATAAGCACCTTCAAGCACTTCAGCCTCAGTGGATCCACGTCGAGGCCACGGAAGCGAAGGACGTCTTCGAGCAGCGGGATCGGGTCCTCCTTCAGCTCCTCGTAGTGCAGGACCCGAAGGCGACCTGCCTCCGCCTGCGTCGTCCAGTTGACCGCCATCTCGAGCCACGCCTTAGCCTGCAGCTTCACGAAGGCGCCCCAGTCTGTGCGCAAGTAGTTGGGAGGAGGGTGAATGGAGAGATTGATGTAGCTAAATTTATGTTTCATATTTACTTGATAGAGCTCAGTGTTTTGGCATTTCATTATTAGATAATTTAATTCATATCTAGTGCATGAAGTATCGAATGTGGGATATAATTTGCGTCTGATAGAAAAAAAAAAAAAACAGATCGAGTCATCTAAAAAAAAAAAAGTTATAACGAACGCAAAATATAACCAGCTCGAAACACCCACGTATCCCGTGGTTACCACCAGCCCCACCATCAGCATCAAGCACTAACCTTTCCTCCTGTAATTAGCCAGGGGAGCATAGCCCGTATGTCCGCCGAAAAGGTAATTATGGAAAGAAAGGATGGCTCGATACGGATTTCGAAGCAGCAGGACGGCCGTGCCTCGAAAAGCCTTCACGTGAGTCGGTCCGCAGTCGTGGGTTTTCTGCGCGATCGTTGTCCCGGCTGTATGGTCGTCCAGCTCTCCGTAGTAGCCTGATGAAATAAATAAACAAATAAATAAATAAATTAAAAATAATGAGGGTATTTTGATGTTACTTGGGGATTGGTATGTATAATGTGCAAAAGGGTTGTTACTGTACGGGGGTTTGGGTTATTCGTTGATGTGGTAAAAGGACGTGGCAAGGTCTGGGTTTTGGTGTGGTGTGAAAATGGTGTTGTAGACGGTGTTGGGTGTTAATGATCGAGGAAGTTTTATTCATAAGCCTGACTTTGGAAATGGTGTGCGGATATGTTACTGGCAATGCGAATATGCCTACCTGAGAAAAAATATATAGTTCAAAATTTTCGTTATTTGCTCTTATTATCATTATCTATCTTTTTGCGATATGGGTCTTGAATGATTCGGGAAATTGGCACTAGTAGCTAACTAGCAATTTATTCTTATGGGCCTTTAGCAATGTCCGAAAAAAAAAAAATATATGGACGAATGAATGGACAAATTGACATGAATCAATGTTAATTGACCATGGAATAAACATCTGCTCCTTTCTATCGCCATAATGAATGTAAATATAAATATTTGGATAGGGCTTGCAAAACTGTGCGAGTGTAAGAGAGAGAATGAGAGAGAGAGAGAGAGAGAGAGAGAGAGAGAGAGAGAGAGAGAGAGAGTGAGTGAGTGAGTGAGTGAGTGAGTGAGTGAGTGAGTGAGTGAATGAGTTAGTGAGTGGGGTGTGGGTGTGAATGTGGGTGTGTACGTGCGAAGGAAACTCAGTTATTTTTTTTTTAACTTACCGTGCAGATACAGCTGGTGGTCGCGGTAAATAGAGCCAGTAAACACGCCAGAGGCAGCCTCCAGCAGGTAGCGGGTCCAGGTGTTACCAGAACCAGGGTAAGAAGCGAGAGCGCACGGAGAAAGCGAGGCGACGGCGGCGAAGTTCACCTTGAATTGGCTGCACTGCGAGTCTCCCGGCCAGAGGTGTTTGCTTTTCCTCGTTGTTTCGAGGACGAGCTTCGTTCTGGGGGAGAGGGATGGCGTGGGTTAGCCTGCATGTGCTTGTGATTGCGTCTGGACTCTTGTTATATATATATGTATATATATATATATATATATATATATATATATATATATATATTATATATATGTGTTGTGTGTGTGTGTGTGTGTGTGTGTGTGTGTGTGTGTGTGTGTGTGTGTGTGTGTGTGTGTGTATGTGTGTGTGTGTGTGTGCGCGTGTGCGTGTGTATGTGCGTGTTTGTATAAAAAATCACTTCCCCCTGAGTCGCCGCCGTGGCGGAAGAAAGACACCGATGGATGCTGAAGAAAGGCATCCAATCAGGCAAAGGTGATGCAAATAACCTCTCAATAATGAATTGAGAGACGTCACGTTCTGGTGCTCAATGATGGGCTGGGTAATTAAACACACACACACACACACACACACACACACACACACACACACCACACATATATATATATATATATATATATATATATATATATATATATATATATTATTATTATTATGTGTGTGTGTGTGTGTGTGTGTATCTGTATTTTTTGTTATACATATACGTGTATGTATGGATATGTATTATGTATGTTTATTTATTTATATATACATATATATATGTATATATATATATATATATATATATATATATAGTATATATATATTGTTATATATATATATATATATATATATATTATATGCATTTAGCTTATAGACACGAATATATGCGTGTACTTCATGACATCGGTTCATGTCCAAACTGCTCCTCATTGCTTGAAGCAGCAGCTAAAAGCAGAGGGCTCAGCAACAGCAAACGACGGTGCGGCCGAAGTTATAATGCAGCGAAGTTGCATTCATGAAAGGTAATGAGAAAGACCGCTACAGTAGTGTTGCAGAAAGTCCTCAGTTCTTATTTCTTACGAAGGTGATGTTTCCCAGTGCAGCTAAATCATGTGGATATCGGTACAATGTGTGCATTTTACACCTTTGAATTACCTCTTGTTTATGTGCTAGTTCAGTGCCTATATTCTCTTCCGAAATTAAAGAGTCTAATAATAACAGTCATGCAACTACATGTGTCTCTAGGTGCTTTCTCCTGCTTTCTTGATTTTCTTCTGTCACACTTTCTATCCGTATTAGTTTTGGGGGAAAAAAGCAGCTGCTTCAGAGTTCCACAAAACTTGGCCGAAATATGTTCACTGAGATCAACGCACTGGCACACACACACACATAATGCAAACGCACGCACGTACGCACGCACCCACACGCGCGCGCGTGCACACGCACACGCACACACACACACACACACACACACACACACTCATCCTTCTCTCCTCTCCCTCTCTCTCTCTCCCCCTCTCCCTCGCCCTCTCTCCCACCTTTCTAGCCGGCTAACAACCATCGATCGGTAACACTAATTTGTACAGGCAAAATAAATATATGTATACAGTTAACTTGGCTTTTGATGGATTTTATACTCATAAAATCAATACCAGTAAAGAAAGGCAACAGAATCAAAACTAAATTTGAGAATAATAATGCTTTTTAAGCAAGGAGCGATGAACAATGATAATTTCAATAATCCCGAGTGAAATAATGAAGGTAATGACCAGTAATTAACGATAATGGAAGTATTCGCAATAGCCTTGGTAGCAGCGACAGTAATAACCTTAATAACAACCTTAGCTCACAGTCGACCACGGTTATTATCTCAAGCAACATGTTCCTCAACAGCTTGCACATCAATTAGAATTTGACTCATTAAGGAGCCCTGTGACGATTAATAATGATGGCGATAAGTATAGTGATGATCAAGATAATCATGGGGTGATGAATGTGATGGCAAAGGTGATTTTGGTGATGGTGATGATAATAGCAGTGGTTATCATTATAGTGATGGAGATCATAACAATAATGATTACAGTAATGACGACGGAAATGATGATGGCGATGACGACATTAACAATTATAGTAATGATGATGACTATAATGATAATAATGACAGTAATAATATCAATGAAGATCATCATAAGGAAAATCTCATATAAAAACTAATAGTAATACACAATACAAGGATATATGATAAAAAAAATAAAGAAGAAAAGAAAAGGGAAAAGGCAACAAAACAAAAACAAAACAAAACAAAACAAAACAAAAAAACTCATAAAATAAGGTCGAGTCAAATCTAAATAACGGCAGACAAGAGGAGAAAGAGAGTAAGAGCTAACACTGTATTTCTCTTTAGAAGCTGCGTGACCGTCACAGCCAGCTTTATGGTAGATTAGCATTAGAACGTGCAGGAGTTACTATTTCACAGTACTCGCGCCGAATGATTTACGACTTTCTAGACGGGGAAACATGGAACGCGCAGGAAAGGTCTGGGTGTGTATATTTTTGTGCATGTATAGTTGAAGGCATGCTCTCTCTTTCTCTCTCTTTCTCCCTCTTTCTCTCTCTCTCTCTCTCCCTCTGTCTCTCTCTCTCTCTCTCCCTTTTTCTCTCCCTCCCTCCCTCCCTCCCTCCCTCCCTCTCTCTCTCTCTCTCTCGCTCTCTACTCCCTCTTTCTCTCTCTCTTCTCCCCTCTTTCTCTCTCTCTCTCTCCCTTTTTCTCTCTCTATCTCCCT
>NC_051388.1:44097350-44099850 GCF_015228065.2 Penaeus monodon | reverse complement strand
CTGCCATTTTAGGGTTGGTTATTGGCGCGACGACGAAGAGGGGAGGAGCAGAAGAATAAAGAGTGGAATTAGAATGAACAGAAGAAAGGGAGGAAGAAGGCATAGAACTAGTAAACTGTTCAGACATGACATCTAAAGACGAAGAAACAAAAAGCGAGGCATCGGAATGAGAGGAGACAAGCGCAGAATGACGACGGGAATAAGCGGCAATGGAGAGAAGAAGAAGGAGACAGAAAACAAAAGAAAGACTTGCCTTCTTGACTACCCTTGCGTATACTCGCGGTACGGCCATCTTGAGGGATCCGTAGATGACCGCAAAATCCGCAAAAATGCCTCTAGATGAGGGAATAAAAGCGATGCAAAAAAAAGAGAGTAAAACCTAAGATTTAGGAAAAGTACGAAGAAGGAATAATGATACGAAAAAAGGGGGTGGACGAAATAATGAGAAAACCAAGTAAAGAATATCAAAACAAGAGGACGAGCGCAAAACCACGGAAAAAAATATGAACGAAAGAAACACGAGAATGAAACAGATGAAACAGAGTGAATAAATTAGGTAATCAAACCCCAGAGTAAATCAAGGAAAAAAAAGAAGCTAAAACAAAAGGCAAAGAGGACCTCAGAGCGTCATCTGTGAGGTGTACGTAACCCCATCTTCGTAGGCCCTTCTTGCTCGGAATCACACCTATGGAAAGAGAAAAGAAACTTATGTTTTTAAGAATTTCTTTTGATGATGGCGAAGGTAATAATTGATGTTTTGAATTTATAGGGGAGGAATGTGATCACTGGAGGTGCAATTTTCAATAATGGCAACTGGAGAGAGAGGAGATAATGATGGGAAGAATGATAATGGCAGTAATAATAAAATCATCTGCAAAAAAATAACATTGACGGTAATGTCCATTGATGATAATGACATTGATGATTTCCAATGTAGAAAAAAGTAAAAATTGATTGGATACAAAAGAATTTAACAATTAAAACAGCAATATCCCCCATTGTAATCTCCGTATGTACCGTATATTTTGCAGGCTAAACATTCAAAGGACAGCATTACACTGAATCGCGAGACTGCACTGTTATGCAAAACCCTGCTGCAAGCCTTTGGTAAATTGGGACGAAAACAGAACAGGACTAGTTAACAACGATCTTTAAATGCTCTGTTTCGAGTAAACGAAAATAATGTTACCTATATTTCTTTAATAACCTTTGAAGATTCCAGGGGAAAAAAAAAAAAAAAAAAACGAGGAGGAGGTTTAAACCCCTATAGCTTAATATATGTTTGATACTGTCTTCCTACCTTACGTTTGTTCAATGATAATGATAATAAAATTAAAGGCCAGAGCGTAACTGAGGCAATAAAATACCAAAAAAAAGTTCAAACCGGGACCTTCGTGTCCGAAATGTTAAATGAACGCAATGAAAGATGCAAAAGTATTACCAAAGTATGAAAACAAAGCTAATCAATTAACTATGACGTAATATGTGTAGAAACACCAGAAAGGTATATACAAATAAAAGAAGACAGGTCAATTTAACCTGAAAAGCAAATGTTAAGAGGTCAAACTAACAACATCAAAGGAGGTCGAGCGGTTGGGCGTCTCCAGAGCCATCTGTTGGAGGAGCTGATAGTTCTTCCGCATGTTGGGGGTCAATAAAGCGGTCAAGAGTAAATAGTATAGGTTTCTCCTCCAATTCTGTTTCTTTCTTTTATATCTTTTCTTTTAGCTATCCATCTCTCTCTCTCTCTCTCTTTTCGATCATCTCCCTTTCTCAGTTTATCTATCTTTCTGTCTATCGGTGAATCTATTAATTTGGCTATCTATCTGTTTCTCTTCCTTAAGTCATTAACCTCTCGTGTGGAACGTTTAGCCTACATTTCGGGAGCCGTATGTGGTTCCTCCCATTATGTTTACTTTTTCCATATGTCCTTTTTCTCTTTTTTCTCTTCCCCCTTCATTTGCGGTTCCTCTTCCTGTTTTGGTTTTGCTTGAACTAATTCACGTCTTCCTTTAATTCCTTGTTTCCTCCCCGTAGGTCATATAACGTGCGAAGATTTCACGCTTTTGCATGGAGCGCAGCTTTGCAGATAATTAGCTTTGATCTGTTGGTTAGCTGTTAACTCAAAATAAGTTATTGTTAATGCGAAAGTGACAGCAATGAAAAACTACATCCCAAAGTAATATATATATATATATATATATATATATATATATATATATATATATATATATATATATATATATATATATATATACATTGTATACACACACACACCATACATATGTATATATATACATACACTTACATATATACATACACAGTAATATATATATATATATATATATATATATATATATATATATATACATGTATATGTATACATATGTATATTTATATATATGTGTGTGTGTGTGTGTGATATGTATCTTCCTTTATATGGACGAAATACATGAATGTGAACTTAAGGTTATTTATCCTAATCATATATCCTTTCCTT
>NC_051388.1:44086950-44092250 GCF_015228065.2 Penaeus monodon | reverse complement strand
ATAATAAAAATTTTTTTTTTTTAAAAAAAAAAAAAAAAAAAAAGCAATAATAAAAATGTTTTAGATTCAATACAATTGATAATAGTGATAATAATAATGATGAGATAATGAGATGACCATAATAATAATAATAATAATAATAATAATAATAATAATAATATTGATAATAATAACAAGGATAATACTAACGATAACGATTTAAACTTTTACTACTACAACTAGAAATAGTAATAGTACTGATAATGGTGATAACAACTTCAACAACAGCAATAATATTGGTGGTGATACCACTGCTAATAATAACGATAATAATAATATTGATATTGATAACAATAATAATAACCACAAAACTAATACTTCTAATAATAGTGGTAATAAATATACATAATAATGATAATGATAGTAATATTGTTATTATCTTCATTATGACTACTATTATCATTTATTATTTCCATCTTCATGTTCACCCTCATTCTCATCAATATCATTATCATCATCATTATACTGTCAGCATATCAACATCACATTGTCATATCCCTATTACCCTGTTACGATGACCTCACTGCCCACTTCCAAAAGGTGCTGAACGAAGTGGAGACCGCTCAGGACCAGGTGAATGAAGCGGTGCGTGTGACCCTTGAGAAAAGTCTTGGTCATCTCGAGAAACTACGGAGGTCGTCCTTGGGATTTCTTGATGCTGCTGTAACGAGCGTGTCGTCCTCGGCTGTCGCTTCGGCCCAGTCCACCGCCGCCCAGCTGAAGAAGGAGCTGAGGAAGGTCGCTAAGTCGTTGGAGGAGGGATGATGCAGGTGGGGGCAGTAGGTAATTGTTTTTTCCTTACTGTCTATCTACCAGTCCTCATTTTATCCTGATTTTTAGCTGCTTGCTTCTTTAAAATGACCTCCTTCTCTTCCAGGTCGAGGCCGCCGTTTCGTCACGAGGCTCAAGGTGTCCGCACCGCTACACTTACGTCGGCGGGAAGTGCCTCCTAGCCATGCCCCTCGCGTCGGCGACCTGGGAAACCGCACGTGCCCTTTGCCTCAACGCAGACGGAGGCGACTTGGCTCTTCTACCTGACACCGGGTCCCTGGTAGCTGTCACGCCCTTCCTCTTCCCCGCGCCCACGACGTCGGCATCGTATTGGGTGGGCGGAAAGAGCCAAGCAGCTGCCGAAGACTGGACGTGGGTCGATGGGTCCCCCGTCCGAGTGGAGATGAGCGTGTTGCTGCCGCTGGAGGAGAGGGCCGTGGACGGGGGTGAGGAGTGTCTGGCGCTGGTGGAAGGGCGCAACGAGGCCTTACTTGTGGCCACGTCGTGCGGGGGATCTCGAGGCGCCCTCTGCCAGTACCCTCCGCCTGTGCTCTACGCCGCTCGCGCTCCTGCTACGCCGCCCCGATGGCTTTACGACACCAGCCCGCCCGTCATCGCCTTCCACGATAATGCCTTTGATCTCGAAGACCACGACTTTAGGATCTCGGACGTAATCTTTTAGGAGACAATAAAAAAGGAAGATACTTGCACTTATACCTCTTAATTAATAAATACAGACACAAATGCAGTAACGTATATGCAACTGAGAAAGGAAACGCAGTCACAATAGCACAACCAACCAAACAGAAACGTGACGTTCGACTCATATTAGCTCCTCTTCAGCCACCTCACTTTATTATTGTGGCTGTGTTTTGCTGTATCTCGAAATATGTCTTAATTCATTATATTTTCATCAATGCAATATAAGGCCTGAGTTATGGGTTTCCTCTCTCTAAGGAAAACATCCGAGCGACATGGAATACAGGGGTCGAATAAAACTAGACTTAAGCATCAGGGTTTAAATTGATGACTGGAAGCTTCTTTTTAATATCGTACTAATTTCATGACCTACGCGAAATAAAATACCATGCGATCAGAGGATAGGCCTAAATTACATTATCTAGAAAATCATGATAAATATTTAAAATTTAAATTTTATTGCTGCGTCATCAGATTCTGTATAATGTCCTGTTTCGTATGTTCCTTTCACTTATTTCATGACTATTATCATTCTCTAGACCATTTGGATATTTGACGGGCAAGCAAGGCTATGCTGATATTCACTTTTTCGCCATAATACTTTTTACCTAACTTTGAATGTGCTCCCTTCATGTAAGTTCCTCAGACGCACATATACATATTCATACAGGCAGGAGCATGCGAATTCTTACATATACGTTCGCATAAAAGTCCGCAAATACACAAAGACAGAAACACTTAAAAACACACACACACATATTCCCTCCCATCCACACACTTACTCTCGCACACATACTCAAATGCATGTGGACTCACCTTCGTAAATATATGTATGTAACAATGTTTGTAATCCCAGCTGACATGTGTTCCAATAAACGTTTTACTTGTATCTTGTCTTTTTATCATACATCAGATAAAACATAAAACATGATATAACATAAATTTAAAACATACACTATATTCTTATCTATCTACTCGTCTATCCATCTACTGTGTGTATGTGGTTTGTGCAAATTTTTTCTCGTTTTATAATGGTCTAAACTTTAAATCTTGAATCTTACTGTCGAGAAGATATAAGGAAAAAAAACACATAATCATTTTTTTACATATTAAATTATTTTTAAACAGATATACAAGACTTATTTGTGTAATGGTGTCACATCTGTAAATATGCATACTTTAAATCACCATTATGTTATAAAAAAATAAAATACAAACCAGGTATATATGTATTTATATTTTTATATATTTATAAAAATATATATAAAAATAAAATATTTATTATATATAATATATATATATATCCCTAACTACACACATACATACATACACACACCCCACCCCACACACACACACCCACATATAATTATTAATATATTTATTTTATATAATATTTTAATATAATAAATATATATTTTATTTATGCATCATACAAAACATACATATATCCCCTAATATATATATATATTTATATAATATATATTCTATAAAATTAACCATATATATATATATTATATTTGCATCTATAAAATATGTGTGGGGGATGTTTTTTATTGGTATTTTGTATATGTATATGTACATACTTTTTAATAATATATTAATATATAAAAATATTTATATATCTATTATTTTATTATATATATAAATATTAATTTTATACATATATCATATATATAAAATTTTAATATTATTATAAAATATATATTAATATTTTACCAATATATATTTTACATTTATATATATATATAAAACCTATATATTTTAATATATTTACATATATTTATTTTACATTTATTTTATATATTATATTTATTATATTTATAATAACTTATAATATATATTTTCTTAAATATATATCAAAATATATTTTATTTTTAAGATACATTTTTAAAATTTATAAAATAATATATTTATATATATCTCTATTATACATCTATTCTTATTATCATATAATGTTATAAAATTCATTGTATTTATCTTATAAAATAAAATATATAATATATATATATTTTATCTATAATATAAAAATTTTATATATTTTAAATTCATATTTTCTTTTCTCTCTATATCTACATATTATTATATACCTATATATATTCTATACTATATTATATTATATATTTTTTTATTTATATATATTATATATATTAATATATACAAAATATATATATATCCATCAATAGATAACCCTCTAATCCTCTCTCAATTTCTCCTTTCCCTTTTTCCCCTTCTAAAATTTATATTAAAAAACATATTATTATCCATATATCCAAAATATACCACACATATATTTTTAATTTTTTTTTTTATTTTAATATATTTTTTTTATTTTATATTTTATTTTAAAAGGTTTTAATTTGTATATATATTATCTATTTTAATTATATTTTTTATGTATATTCTTATCCTATTTATATTTCTTTCTTCTATTTCTTTTTATATGTATTTTTATATATAATTTTAATTATATATATTTTTAAATAATATAAAATATGTCTTTCTTTTTCCTATATATGTTATAAATTATTACTTTATATCAACATTTATTTTTATATATATACATATAAATATATATACTATTATACTTTATATATCTAATTTATTTTAAATTTTGTATATATATGTTATATATATTTTAAATTTTATATATTTTTATATATACCTTAATATACATATATATAAAATAAAATTATACAAATATATACATATATATATATTTTCTATATGTTTTATATGGTTTATATTGTCCCCTTTTTTCCTCTATTCTCTATTTTAAATTTTTATCTAATTTATACATCTAAAAATTAAAAACATTTTATTTAATATTTTATAAAAAATATTTTTTATATATATTTTTCTTTATATAATTTACCCAAATTTTGGTTATTATGTATATATTTTTTTATATTCTATAATATAAATCGTTTTTCCAAAACATATAAAATAAAAATATAAAAATTTTAAAATATAGATATATATATTATATATCTATATTATTTTTAAAATATAAAATTATATATATCATAAAATTTTTATATTTTAATAATATTTTGAATTTTATATGGTATTTTAAAATTATATTTATAAAATATATTATTATTTTAAATTTATATATTATTTTTTATATCTTCTTTTTTATATTAAAATTTTAAAATTCTAAAATGTATAATAAAATATTATTTTAAAATCTATATATATTTTCTCTCTCAAATCTATTTTCCCCCTTTTTATCTCTCTCTCTATCTTACCCCTTCTTCTATTTGCCCTTTTCTTTTCCCCTTTCTTTTTCTAAAATTCTCTCTATCTAAGCTCTATCTGACTCTTTTCCCCTATATTTTAATTAAAATTCTAGACCCTTTTCTATTATCATATCCCAATACCTCTATTTTTTTATCCTTCTCTATTTCTCTCTATCTTTCTCTCTCTTCTCTCTCTCTCTCATCTCTCTCTCTCTCCCCTTCCTATTTTTGAAATCTCTTCTCTATTTCTAAAATTTTATATCTATCTTATCTCTATCTTCTTTTATATCTCTCTGGGTTTATCCCCCTCTTAACCCTCCCCCCCCTACCCCCCTCCTACTTTCCGTTTCTCTCTCTCCTCTCTGTTTATCTCTCAAACTCTCATCTCTTTATTTATATCTTATCCCTTTTTTGTTTTTCTTTCCTTCCCCTTCTTTTTCCCCTTATTTTTTTTTTTTACCCCCGTTCTTTTCTATTGTTTTGTTTTGTTTTGTTTTCTTCTTATTTTTCTTATCTTTCTACTCTCTCTCAATCCCCTTCTCTCTCCCCTAT
>NC_051388.1:44072945-44086850 GCF_015228065.2 Penaeus monodon | reverse complement strand
GGAGGAGAGAACGTGCATTGTCTGGAAAGGGAGATCCTTCCTCAGAATGTTTCAGTACATTAGCGATGGAGGAAGGGAGTACCTGCTCGTTGAGGCAGTCACGGAGGAAACATGGTTGGTTCTTCCGTCGGACCGTGGCGATGACTGAATCCTCGTAGGCACGAAAAGCAGGTACCATATCAGGGAAGGAGGTGAACAGGAACGCCTTCTACCGTATGCCGGCCACCCGGCGCATAGTCCGCCCGATCCTCCAACCTGATGTGACCTCCCTCTGCTTCCGTTCATCTGTCCTCACCTGCCCCGTGTTCCCGCGTTGCCTCTCCTCTCTCTCTTTTATACCCCCTCCTTACCCTTTCCTCTTCAGACCTGAAGATGGAATCCAGGTGGATTTCGAAACTGTAGTCTCACTTTCAATAAATCTAGTTTTTGTATTGTGGGTTTTTCTTCCATTGTATCAGCACGGAAGAGCGTTTTGCTATTCATATATATATATATATATATATATATATATATATATATATATATATACATATTTATATTTATATATATACACATATAGAGAGAGACATATATATTTATATATATATATATATATATATATATATATATATATATATATATGTATATATATATTTTTTTTTATATACATATGGATATCATATTTGCACCTTTGTGTATGTATGATATCTACCTATCAATCTGTCTCTACTTACATATATGTGTATATATGTATACATTTCGTTCCACTTTGTCCCATAAAGATAAGGCACTTAAAAATTATATGGCTATTGGATCATCATCATGTTCATCATGGGGCTAACGCCGACGGGGGCGCATAACCGCATCCACTCTTCGCTCACAGCCACAAGGGTCCCTCATCGCGAGTCTGTAGGTAGGCTCGGCCCATCTTTAATTCCTCACGACAGGTATTGTCCATCTGTCGACCCAGGAGTCATGACCTCCTGGGTCGTCCCACGGGCCTCTTCCACTCAGGATCGTCTCATAAAGAGACAACCTGATTGGCAGGTTCATCCACAGGGAAGCGAGCTAGGTGCCCATATAGCCTGAGTTGGCTATCTCGGATTATGCAACAGGTCCCATGCCAGTCTGACAGTGTAGCTGTCGGTTGGACACATAGTCCTGCCAACTGTACCCCATGATCCGGCGAAGAGACTTGTTACAAAAGGCATCAAGACGAGACTCCAAGGTACTAGACAGCATCCAGGTTTCGCTTCCATAGAGCAAAACTGGCAGTATCAAGGCTTGAGACACATAGCTTGGTCCTTCTACATAGATACCGACATCTCCAAATGCTCTTGTTCATCGAATTCATGGTTCTTGACCAATCCATCTACTGACTTCTTGGTCTTGGACTATGCTACCAAGGTATGCAAAGCTCTCTGTGACTTCAACGTCCTCGCTGCAAGCATGGATTGACTGAACGGGTTCCCCTAACAGGCCCCTAATGTCCTGAATCTCTAGGCCTAAGGGCTTCATCTCATTGCTAAATGCATCAAGAGCCGCCACCAGTGACTCCAGGGACTCAGATAGGTTAGCAACATCATTGGCTAAGTCAAAGTCTGAGACCTTGATAATGCCCAGTGTTGCTCCACACTGCCTTTAGGTAGTAGCTCTGCCCATTATCCAGTCAATGCAGATGTTGAAAAGTGTTGGTGCAAGTTCACAGCCTTGTCTCACCCCTAAATTAACAGGAAAAAGTTTGACAGACCCCCATCACACTTTCAGTACTGGTATATAGGTCTGCTATTAGGCCAAAAATCTGTGTCGGAATTCCCCTGAGTCTCAGGATAGCGATTTCCGATGCATCGAGTCACACGCCTTCTTGAGGTCGATGTAGGCTGCAAGCAACCCACGGCCAAACACATGACAGCATTCCACAATTACTCAAAGTGCTAATATTCGGTCTATTGTGAACTTGCCAGGAGTGAATCCAGACTGCTCCAGTCTCTGGTGCCTTAGTAGGTGGTCGCAGATCTGTTTTAGAAGAATGTGGGTGAAAACTTTGCCTGGTATGCTTAGCATTGTAATGCCACGGTAGTTGCTACAGTCCCAACAATCCCCTTTCACCTTCCACAGAGGGATAACCATGCCCCTCAACAGGTTAGGGGGAATTGTATCAGACTACCTGATGGCAGTCAAGACTGCATGCAAGCCCTGAGCCATAGGTTTACCTTAGAAGTTCAGCAGGGATATCGCATATGCCTGTGGTTTTTCCACACTTCATCTTGGAAATTGCGATCCTAACCTCCGCTAGGGTAGGAGGTTCCTCACTGATGGGTGGGTCCGGTGTTGTGATATCACTTGCATCCAAGCTAACTGCTGGAGGGTCTATCTGGTACAACTGCTCAAAATACTCAGCCCAGCGTTCACGCACCCCTACATGATCTGAGATGATCTGTCCATCTGCTGAGCGGACTGCAGTCATCTACGAGAGGCTTGAGTTCAGCTTTCTCAGGGCTTGGCAGCAGGGCAAAGGTCATTTATCAAGGAATTGGCCTTCAACCTCTCAGCAAGATTACTGATTGAACGGTTCTTTGACCCTTATCAGCCAGTGTCTGAAACACATGCACCAAAGGAGGATGCAAAACCTGATTACCATCAAGCAGAGCCAGCGACATGATCAGTGGCCTCACTGTCTCCAAGGAGATGGAATTCTGCCTTGCCCTTGGGCATACATAATGGACTCTTGCAACTGCTTCGAGTGTTTTAGTGCTTGGAAGAATCCCACACAAGCAACTGGTGTCCATCAGTTATCAAGTTCTGTGAAATCGATCAGAGCTTGCCATGGTGAACCCAAAGGGCACATCCACCATCCCTAGTCGTCCAAGTGAAACACCAAGAGTGGCCATGGAGGGACCGGAGAGTTTTAAAGCAGCCACAACCAGCTTGTGGTCAGTGCCACAGAATTCGGCATCCGGTAAACTCTACAGTTCCGGAGAATCCTCCGTCACGTGAAACAAGAATGTGTCGATATCATTGGCCCACGACCCGTATTGCTATGCCATATCCAGCGATCTGCAGGTTGGAAGCGCTGGTACAGGAGCCCGAGATCCTCATTCTCTGGGACCTAGCAAAAACCTGGAGAAGGAGACTGTTCTCTCTGCGGGATCAGTCAAAGCCATGGGGACGGCAGACATCTCGTAGCCAGTTTGATCACAGCCAGATACCGCACTGAAGTCGCCCAGAAACAATGCGATGTCGAGCCAGGGGCAAAGACATTCGCATTGTTCCGCGGCGACTTCAGCATACTATCTTTTATTATTTTTTAATAAAAAAAAAATAGTGAGTTGGTGTAAAACGCCTCTTTCACATCGAGTTTGCAAATATCGTAGGAAATGTACACAGCAACAAGAGACATGAAGCCAAGGAAATGCTTCAGTACAATGCCAATACGCTCGTCAACCAGTGTTACCTCAAACTACCGAGGCGTTGAAGTCGGCTGGAGATGGATAGGCTACTCCATGGAGGTGATGACCAGTCACGTCGGCCCGACCAGTAAGTAGGTGTACCCATCCATGTTGATCATACAACTGCCAGTCTTTCAACCTCCGAGAGGGCAGTCACCTCAACTCCCACATCGCTCCAATTCCCTCAATAGCAGAGGTAACACTCGTCCGCCGCAAGGACTGATGTTCCAAGCGCCTACTGGATAGCTCAACTGAGGTTAAGCTTGAGGCGGTCGCTCTGGGTGCATGCCACCTTGCCATCACCCCCCCGGCGACGATGCCCCAAATAACGATGGTTGGTAGGACTGTGGGGCCCCCATCACCTGTGGGGTTTTCCCTAGGTCTTTGCCCCACAAAGACTGGCGGTCGCTCTGGGTGTAGCCATCCTCTGCCACTCCCGCCGACGCTGCCACATAAAGGGGGCCGGCAGACTGGGGGGGCCCCCCCATTCACCTGTGGGGTTCCATATTTCTTTTGCTCACAGCCTCATGGTGGGTTGGCACCGCAGGGGTATAGGCAGGACAAGTACATCTCATTCCTATCCTGCACCCCAAACATTGCCTCCTAACAACAGATCGATAGCCGCCTCGCTTGCTGGTGGGAGGACAGCACCCATCCCCTTAGCAAATCCAGTTTATTGGGTCAGGAAGATGAGTTATCTGGGGGAGGAGGACCCCCTCCCCGAGCCTCCAAATTATCCCCGGAGTGAATAAGGGGCAGGAGTGTTACAGAGCCAGGGCGTGTTCACCACGCCAGCGGGCAGGCTCCGTACCTCTGGGGGGCCTCCTGCTACTCCAAAATCACTTCACGGTTTAGCCGGGGACTGCAAGGTGCCCAGTAATTCCTTGGGTGACCACGAAGAAGGCACTGCAGAAGTCTCGATGATGGAGAGGCTGTGAACAGGCAGGGGAGGGCTTATGTAGAGCTGCTCCCTTTTTAGTACTAGCTAAGCCAGTGGTGACAGGCTGCAAGCGAGGAAAGGCATGCAAGCACTTAAAACACTATCTAGGCTAGACACACCATTGCTTCACCATCCACTGGCATAAAAGCAATATATGTATATATTTATTCATATATACATAGACATATATTATATATATATATTATAGAGAAGAGAGAGAGAAAGATACATATATAATATATAGATCTATATATAAATATATATATATACACACATGTGGGTATATAGATATGAAGATAGAGATAGCTATATATATAGTAAGAGATATATATAATTATTATAATGTGTGTATATACAGATATATCATATATATAATTAATAGAATGGTTGTGTAAAATATATATACATAGCTATATATCTCTTATATAATATACTATTATATATATATTTATAATATATATATAGAATATATAATATATAATAGATAGATATTATATAACATATAAGATATATATAAGAGAATATAATATATTAATATAATATATAATATATATATATTATAATTATATTATCTATATATATATATTATAATTAAGAGATATATATATATAATATTATAATATATATATATAATAGATATACTATATATATATTATTAATTATATAGTATAATATATATTGATATATTATATATTAGATATCATATATAGATATCTATATAGATATAGATATATATAGAGTAATATATATATATATATAAATATATGATATATATCTATCGTATATATATATAATTATATATATATTATATATAATATTCATAATATATATACATGTACTATATATATATATATTATATATATATATTATATATGTCTATCTATATTATTAATACAAATATCTACATATATGCTTTATGCGCAAGGTGATGTGAAGCAATGGTGTGCATAGCCTAGATAGTGTTAGTGCTGGCAATTGCCTTCTTCGCTTGCAGCTGTCACCACTGGCTAGGCCTTATACGAAAAAGGGAGCAGCTCTACATAAAGCACCCCTGCCTGTTCACAGCTCTCCATCATCGAGATTCTGCAGTGCCTTCTCGTGGTCAACCAAGGATACTGGGCACCTTGCAGTCCACAGGCTAAACCGTGAAGGAGTTTGGAGTAGCAGGAGGCCCAGAGGTACGGGAGCCTGGCCCACTGGAGTGTGAAAACACGCCCTGGCTGTGTACCAACTCCTGGCCCTTGGCCACCCGGGGAAAATGGGAGGGCCGGGGGAGGGGGTCCTCCTCCCCCAGTAACTCATCTTCAGAGAACCAAATAAATGGTATGCTAAGGGGTAGGGGTGCTGTCCACTCCACCCAGCCAAAGCGAGGCGGGCTATCGATCCTGTTGGGAGGGCAAAATGTGGGGGCAGGATAGGAATGAGAGTCTACTTGTCTGCCTATACCCCTGCAGGTGCCAACCCACCATGAGGCTCGTGAGGCAAAGAAATAGGGAACCCCACAGAGTGAATGGGGGGGCCCCACAGTCTGCCTACCCTTTATTTGGGGGGCCAAGCAGTCGGCCGGGGGATGGCAGAGGTGGATACACCCAGACGCGACCCGCCAAGGCTGTGGGGCAAAAAGGAACTAGGAACCCAAGGTGGATGGGGGGCCCCACAGTATACCAACACCTCGTATTGGGGCAGCGTCGCCGGGAGTGGCAAAGGTGGCATGCACCAGAGCGACCGCCAAGGCTTAACCTCAGGTGAAGCTATCCGAGTGGCGCTGGGAACATCGTCTTGCGGCAGGGGACGAGTGGTTGACCTCTTGCTATTGAGGAATTGGAGCGATTGGGAGTTGAGGTGACTGCCCTCGCGGAGGTGAGAAGGACCTGGCAGTGGTATGATCAACATGATTGTACACCTACTACTGTCGGGCCGACGTGATGGTCATCACCTCCAGGGAGTAAGCATAGCCATTCTCCAGCCGGACTTCAAAACGCTCGGTAGTTGAGGAACTAACTGGTGGGACGAGCGTAATTATGGCATTGAGAACTGAAGCATGCCTTTGGCTCATGTCTCTTGTGCGTGTACATTCCTACTGATATTTGCAAACTCGATGCGAAAGAGGCGGTTTTACACCAATCACTATTTTTTTTTTATTAAAAAATAATTAAAAATTATAGTATGCTGAAAGGTCGCCGGAACAATGCGGAATGTCTTGCCCCTGGCGAGAAAATTCGCATTGTTCTGGCGACTCAGTGCGGTAATCTGGCGGTGATCAAAAAACTGCTACGATATGGTCTGCAGTCCCCATGGTTGGGCAAAGTGATCCCCGCAGAGAGGAACAGTCTCCTTCTCCAGGATTTTGCTAGGTCCCAGAGAATGAGGATCTCTGCTCCTTGGTACCCAGCGCTTCCAACCTGCACGCTGGATATGGCATAGCAATAGGGTACAGTGGCCAAGGAGACGACACATTCTTGTTAGCACGGACGGGGATTCTCCAGAACTGTAGAGTTTACCGGAGTGCCGAAATTCTGTGGCACTGGACCACAGATGGGTTGTGGCGGCTTAAAATCCCGTCCCTCCAGTGGCCCACTCTGGGTGTTTCACTTGGACAGGAACTGAGGGAGGTGGAATGTGCACCTGTGGGTTCCACCATGGCAATCTCTGATCGATTTCACAGGAAACTTGATAACATGATGGACCCAGTTGCTGTTGTGGGAGTTCTTCAAGCACGAAACAACCCGAAGCAGAGCAAGAGTCCATTAGTGTATGACCCAAGGGGGCAGGCAGAATTCCATCTCTTGGAGACAGTGGACGGGCCATGAATCAGGTCGCATGGCTCTGCTGAATGGTAATCAGGTTTTGGCATCCTCTCTGGTGCATAGTGTTCAGACACTGCTGAGAAGAGACAAAGAACAAGTAATCTTGCTGAGGAGGTTGAAGCGCCATTTCTGAAAAGACCTTTTCTGCCCTGCCTGCAAAGCACGAGAAAGCTGAAACTCAAGCCCGCCTCGTAGATGACTGCAGTCGATCAGAAGCATGGGACAGATCATCTCAGATCATGTAGGGGTTTGTGACCGTTGGGCTGAGTATTTTGAGCAGTTGTAACCAGGCAGGACCCTCCAACAGTAGCTGGATGCAAGGTGGTATCACAATACCTGTGCCGGACCACCCAGCAGCGAGACCTTCTACCCTAAACAGAGGTTAGGAGGGCGATTCCAAGCTGAAGTGTGGGGAAAGCCGCAAGCATATGTGATTGTATTCCCTGCTGAAAACTTCTAAAGCTGGGGGTTAAATTATGGCTCAGTACTTGACATGCAGTCTTGACTAGCCATCTAAGGGACTGGTCATCCCTCTCTGGAAGGGGAAAGTGGTATCTTTGGGACTGTAACAGCGACCGTGGTATTACACTGTCAGCATCACCAGGCAAAGTTTTCGTACACTATTCTTCTGAAACGGATTGCGACCACTACTAAGGCACCAGAGACCAGAGCAGTCTGGATTTCACTCTGGCAAGTCCACAATAGGACCAGTATCTTAGTGCTTCGAGTAATTGTAGAACGCCGTCGTGAGTTTCGTCAGGGTTGCTGCAGCCGTACATCGACCTCAGGAAGGTGCGTCGACTCGGTGCATCGAGAATCACTCATGGGTGATTCTGAAAACTCAGGGAAATTCCGACACAGGGGGCCTGTCATACTCTTCCCTTTAATTCAGGGGGAGGCAAGTGGTCCTTTGTGCACAACACATTTCAACACCTGCCGTGGACTGGATAATGGGCAGAGCACTACCTCTAAGTCAGTGTGGAGCAACACTGGGCAATTTTTTAAGGTCCTCAGACCTTGACTTGCCAATGATGTGCTCTCCTTATCTTGAGTCCCTGGAGTCACTGTGGCGGCTTGAATTAATTAGCATGAGGCGAAGCCCTTGGGGCCTAGAGGTTTTCTGAGGGGACCAAGACCAAGATTAAGAGTTAAAATACCAACCACCCTTTTTTTTTTTTTTTTGTTAGTAGTCGGTTACTTGCCTACACTGCCTTTTTGTCTGTTGGTCATTTAATGATTTTTCAGCTTTTGATTTTTTTTTGTATGTATTAGACATTTAATTTTCCCTATTTTTTGTGCAGACTGATGATTGGAGGTTGCATCTCCGAAAACGTCAGTTTGCAATTGCACAATGAAGTTCTCAGCCGCGTTGGTTTTTCCTCTTCCTAATACGATTCGTTTCCCACGGGACTCATCTATAACCATTACAATTATATAATATATGTAAAAAAAAATATAATATATATATATATATATATCCTATATATATATATTATATATATATATAATATATATATATATATAGTATATATAGATACCGATATAAACCATGATATATACACACATATGTACAAACCATATATATGTGTATATATATTACATATATATACACATAAATACATACTAATATATATATATATATATATATAAGATATATATTATCTATATATATATATATATATATAATATATCTATTGATAGATGTATATATGAGCTACATATACATATATAATGTAGGTATCATACACAATATGTATACACATATATGGGTTCGTATATGTATATGTATATATATTTATATATAATAGATAATATATATATATAAGAAAATATATAACATACATATATTATATATAATATATATTATATTAGATTATATAATACTACACATATATATATATATAATATATATATATATATATATATATCTATATATATATTCGGGATAAGATTTGCCCCTAGGCGTTTCGATAGTAAGATGAATAGGCGACTAATACAGTCGTGAAGAATTTCATGTTTATTGAGACGTTTCGGAGGTATAACAAATTCCTCCATCATCAGTACGTCAAAAGACCCAAAAAATCAATTAGACAATGGTTATTACAATGTGTCTGGCTCTAAATATAAAAATCTATAGATGTACAAAAAACGAAAGAGAACAATAGTATACATAGTCAAAAAACCAAACAGTAAAAAGACCAAAAAACAACACTAAGTGAGAAAAAGAACGGATATACATGAACAATAATAAGCTAATATGGTAAAAACTAACCAAAAGTGGATGGTTGGGAGAGAAGATCTATGTGTGAATAAAGGTGGTTGCGGTGGTTGTATGGTTAAGCTCAGGTTTCATCCTTCTCGAATCAGCAGGGATTCTGAGGATGTAAGGTCACAGGGCCGGAAGGAGTGTGAGGATAGAATTCTAAAAATCTTGTGTTACAGGAAAGTGGTGTGAGATGATTGAGAATGTTCTCTTATTGCCGAAAAAAGAGGGTACTCATGGGAGGGCCAGTCTGAAGGATTGCCTTTGTGTTCTAGATGCGGTGTCGAACCATCGTGAGGTTAGACCCCACGTACCGAGCTTGGCAGCAAGGACAGGTCAAATAAAGTAAGACTACATTAGAACACAGTGCAAGTTACGTTTCAACGGTTGTTTTAGAAATTATGGCAATATTGTAGTGTTGGTGAAGATAAAAAGTGAATTTAATTTGGGGTAATAATTTGTAACAAAGATTTTAGCTGCTTCAAAACTTAAATACCATATCCGGTTAGTTAACATACCTGTGGTCTTTTATACAGTAGGGACAGTGGGTTGGTTTGAGAATATTTACATAGGAAAAGTTTTTGTAATTTTATCAAATAAGAAACAGTGGATAACCATTAGATATAAAGATTTTCAAGGAAACAAACTCTCGTATGAAAGGTCGTCCAGTTGCTACCACAGGTATAGGCTCGAGGATAAGCAGTTTCTGATGCTGTTGATTTAAAATATGGAATGTAACTGAGGAAGTCCGAGGCCATTGAAAGTTGGCTTCGGAAATGTTGTATGGAAGGTGCCATTGTTATAAGTGATTGCGTCTTTTTCTAAGAACGGTAATTTTGATTCAGTCTTCTTGTTTCACAGGTAAATTTGATGCTCGGGTGTTTTGACGTTGATATAGTTCAAGAAAAAAGATTTATGTGTGATGGTTGTTTTGAAAAAGGAGGACGGTATCATCGATGTATCGAGAAATAAAAGGTTAAATCAGGGGGGCATGAGTAAGCCAGTTTTGTTCATGAAAACAAAAGGAATGCATTAGCGTAGGAAGGGCCTAATGGGGACCCTATCGCTACACCGTCTGTTTGGCTGTATACGCAATATCAAATGTGAAAACAGAGATGGGCGCCAATCTCAAGTTTAGTTTTTTAAGGTATCTTTTGATTAGGCCAAAATCATTGAGATCTTTAAAACATCTGTTTTCACATTGGGTCTGGTCCTTGGCCTCTTTATGTTATCTATAGCCCAGTCTATTACTAGATGTAAACAACACGAGAGATGGACTTGGGCGGGTCAATGAAAGGGTTCTTAGATAGCTGGTTTATTGTTGAGGGTAGATGTGACCACCCAAGAGGACCCCGTGTTCCCGGATGGAGGACGAGGTGCGTGGAGCTGGACACCTATGTGCGTGGCCTGGTTGCTGTGTCTCTCTTTGCCTTACGGACGTGTCCAACGCTTATTGCGGGGTTCCTTCGAGGGCGGATGTTTATCCCTAGTGCGAAAAGAGAAAGACCGGGCAACATCGCATCTGCCCAAGGAGAAAGGCAGCTGCTTGGAGGGAGGGGGTGAAGTGTATCTTCCGGTCTTGCTACGTATTATTGACATCGCTCGTACTTTCTTTGTCCATCTGTCGTCCTGTTTCCGACATATATGACCTGCCCATTGCCATTGTTTTTTTGTTTTTTTTTTTTCAATACTTTTTTGATATCTTTCACTTTTATCTGTTCCCTGATCCACGTCGCCCTCATCAGATCTCTTAGGTTAATTCCCAGCATTAATCTCTCCATCCCTCTCTAGGCATTTATTAATTACCTCTCCGGTAATTTGGGTGAGTCCATGTTTCTGATCCATAGGTCATAACTGGGAGCATTGGCTAAAGACATTTTCTTTTTAAACATAATGGCAAGGAGCCTCGTAGTATGCTACTGTATCTGCTGTATCTAGCTTAGACTGATGCATTGTTTAATTTCTTCTTCGCTAGAGGTGTTTGCTTGCACGAGTTGTCCTAGGTATAAATACGTGTGTCCACTACCTCTAGCGCTTCGTTTTGTACATGTATCTGTTCGAATTGAACTCTACTGTTGAACATGATCTTAGTCTTTTTCTTGTTCATCCAAAGTTCGACTTTCAGACTTTCTCTATTTCAGATCGTAATTAATTGCGGATTCATTTGCAGATGTACGAAGAGAACAGTATCATCTGAAAATCTTAGATTGTTCAGGTATTCGTCTTCTATTTTGATACCCTTGAATATTTCCTCAAGGCAAGCTGTAAACAGTTATGGTGAGATTGTATCGCCCTGTCTAACACCTTTTTTAATTCGTAATTTAGTGCATTTCGTGTGGAGCTGATGGTGAATGTCCATATTCGTATATTGTCTTCCAATATTTTACAGTATACCTCCTCTATGGCCGCGGTGGCCGAGTGGTTAGAGCATCGGACTCAAAACTGTCACGACGGCAATCTGAGTTCGAGGGTTCGAGTCATCGGCTGGCGCATTGTTCCCTTGGGCAAGGAACTAAACCTCGATTGCCTGCCTAGCCGCTGGGTCGGCAAGCCAGCCCATGTCAGTGCCGGTCCCAGAACCTGGTAAATAGAGATGGTGACTCGATAAACATACCGGGCGGAAGGCAACGGCAAACTACCACTCTAAATTGCCAAGAAAATCATGGAAATCCATGATCGCCAACGTCCTTGTAGGACAGGGCACTTAAGAGGCCGCGGTGGCCGAGTGGTTAGAGCGTCGGACTCAAGACTGCCGCGACAGCAATCTGAGTTCGAGGGTTGGAGTCATCGGCCGGCGCGTTGTTCCCTTGGGCAAAGAACTTCACCTCGATTGCCTACCTAGGCATTGGATGGGCAAGCCAGCCCAAGTCAGTGCCGGTCCCAGAACCGGGTAAATAGAGATGGTGACTCCATAAGGAAGGCGGAAGGCAACGGCAAACCACCGCTCTAAATTGCCAAGAAAATCATGGAAATCCATGATCGCCAACGTCCTAGTAGGACAGGGCACTTAAAATAGGCCGCGGTGGCCGAGTGGTTAGAGCATCGAACTCAAGACTATCACGACCGCAATCTGAGTTCGAGGGTTCGAGTCACCGGCCGGCGCGTTGTTCCCTTGGACAAGGAACTTCACCTCGATTGCCTGCCTAGCCGCTGGGTGAGTAAGCCTGCCCAAGTCACTGCCAGGTAAATATAGATGATGACTCGATAAAAACATCAGGTGGAAGGCAACGTCAAACCACTGCTCTAATTTATTAATTGCCAAAAAAAATCATGGAAATCCATGATCGCCAACGTCCTTGTGGGACAGGGCACTTGAAAAAAAAAAAAAAAAAAAAACTCTGTCTTCGAATAGCTTCTAGTATTGTTGGTATTTGTAGAGAGTCAAATGCCTTTTCATAATCGATGAATGCCATACACAGGGTTTCCTATATTCGTTTATTTTTCTCTTATTTGGGTGAGCATGTGGATGTGATCTGTTGTTGAGAATCCACTGTAGAAGCCTGTCTGTTCTCTTGGCTGGTTAGAATCCAGACTGTCAGAGATGCGAGTTGTGATGACTTTTGAGAACAGTTTGTAAGTAACTGAAAGGAGGCTTATGGGTCGGTAGTTTTTTAGATCCTTTCTATCCCCTTTGTTTATGTATCAAAATAATTTTTGCATTATTCCAGACTTTTACCTCTCTTTATGCCTTTAAGCTCTCTTTTTATTTCTTCTGTTCGCTTCTATCCGTGGCTGTTCATTTGAGTTGTATTGATCCCTGTAAAAGTCTTCCACTAGTCTTATAATTTCATTCGTATTATATGTCACTACCCCGTCTGGTTTCTTTATTGAATATGTTTGATTTTCCCCTATTCCGAATCTCCTTTTAGCTGTTTTCATGCTGGTTTTATTTATTATTTGAGTATTGTATTTCCGTATATCTTCTCTCTTCTTTTTATTTACAGCCTTTGTTAGTTCAGCTAATTCTGTTTTGTCCCTGTTTGACTATACTTTCATGACCCTACTTTTTTGCATAAGCTGTTTAGTTTCTACAAGAACTTGTTGGAGCTATGCTTGACGTCCTTACCGCCTACTTCAAGAGTAGCTTCCTTTATTATGTCATTGAACTGTTGATTTGGTCAGTGTTGAGATCTTCGTCACTGAGAAGTGAATATCTGTTTTGGGTGTTAAGGTTAAATTCTGTCGCCTCTGGTCTTCAAGTTAGCTAAATTTGGCTGCACTTTTCGTATGGATTTATTCCTTTTCCTTCTGAGGTGTAATTTAATTTGGCTTCTGACCATTCTATGGTCGCTGCCAACATTTACGTTATCAATAAATTCCATATTTTTTACAATATCGCGCCCTGTCCATTGAGTGGTAGAATTTTTTCCTATTATTGTGAAACGGGTTTTTACTCTCATAGAAGCTCAGTTTCTTCATCTTGGTGCGTTGGCATAGACTTGACAATCTTTAGTTTTACAGTTGGGA
>NC_051388.1:44051458-44068958 GCF_015228065.2 Penaeus monodon | reverse complement strand
TCCGTAAGGTAATGCTTCGGTCTTTCCAGATGTTATTGAGAGCAACTGTGGCTTTTTTGGCATTGGTAATTCTTCTTTTCATCTCCGGTGAATCGTCATATGTGTTAGTTAAAAAAAACAGCTCCAAGATAATGAACGTATTCAAATTTGCTACACCACTCCTTGACTGTAAAATAATTCATCATTGTTCATTGCCGGTTATCTTCGAATCTCATGATCTTAGTTTTCTTTCCTTGGCATTACGAAAACAAACACCTTTTCGCTTGCTTCTCTAACTTTATCTAGTAAGTTGTTGTAGTTCAATGAATACCGCTGGCAATTAAAACTATATCCATCAGGCGTATCCTATGATTGATATTTTGTATCCTCCAACATCTACAGTTCCTTCAAACTTCTCTAGAGCACCTCTCATATTGCTTCAGAATATATATTACAAAAAAAGGTGTTGAGAACAGAATGCAACTTGTCGTCTCCGTGGTTGACCGAACATTCTGTTTACCCCTAAGTGGTTTCTTACATGTTGCTTGTTGTTGGTCATACATGGCTTTTATTAGTTGGATGATGTGTTTTGGAAATTTCATATCGTTCATGTTATTCCAGAGGATATCCTGATCAACAGTATCAAAAGCAGTTTTACTATACGGTAGTGAAACCTGCACGCTATCTTGTGCCTTGGAATCTCGTCATGATGCCTTTTGTAACAGGTCCTTATGCCGGATCATGGGGTACAGTTGGCGGACCATGTATCCAACCAACGTTTTACACCGTGAGACTGGTACAGGACCTGTTACTTGCACAATCTGTGATCGCCAACTCAAACTATACGGCCTCCTGGTTTGTTTCCCACAGGATGATCTTGCTTACAAGGTTGTCTCAGTTCAAGACAGCCTTGGGTGGAGGAGGCCTGTGGGACGACCTAGAAATTCATGGCTTGGACAGATCGATCAAACTTGTGAAGAGCTAGACCCCCTCCCACCAAGATACGCCTAAGCCAGTAGATGGGGGGTAGCTCGGCTGTCCGTTTGTGCATGACTGCACAAACGGAACTGCGGCCCTCACTCCCCGGGGGCCAAGGAGACCCTGGTTACGGCAGCGATTAGGGTCGCTTCGGAGCAGAGGGTGCTAAAAACAGGCCGCCCTGGGTTGATGAACCTTTGCACATATAATATAAGGACAATGAGAACTGAATCTGACTTACGAGCATTACTTGAGGAGCTCTCTTTCACTAAATTGTATGTTGTTGGACTCTGTGAAGTTAGAAGACTAGGCGAAGAACAGAAGATGCGTGCTCTATTGGAGAGGTAAACCTCAGGGTAGCAAGCAGGGATTAGGGGTAAGTTTCTTAGCTCACAAACGTTTAGAAAAGAATATCGTGGAATTCTATAATATGAGCGACAGAGTGGATTCAGTAACAATAAAACTAAACAATAAGTAAAACTTAAGATTGTCAAGTCTATGCCCCAACTGCCAGTCACAAACGATGCAGACACTGAGCTTCTATGAGAGAAAACCCGTTTCACAATAATAGGAAAAATTCTAACACTCAAGTGACAGGCGGATATGGTAAAAAATTGATTTATTGATAACGTAAATGTTGGCAGCGACCATAGAATGGTCCGAATCCAATTAATTACACCTCAGAAGGAAAAGGATAAATCCATACGAAAAGTGCAGCCAATTTTAGCTAACTTGAAGACAGCGGGCGACAGAATTTAACCTTCACACCCAAAACAGATATTCCCTTCTCAGTCGAAGATTCAACACTTGACCCAATCAACCGTTCAATGTACATAATAAAGGAAGCTACTCTTGAAGTAGGCCGTAAGGACGTCAAGCATAGCTCCAACAAGTTTCTTGTATAGAAACAAAACAGCTTATGCAAAAAAGGTAGGTCATTGAAAGTATAGTCAACGGAAAACAGAATTAGCTGACTAACAAAGGCTGTCATAAAAAGAAGAGAGAAGATATACGGAATACAATACTCAAATAATAAATAAACCGCATGAAAACAGCTAAAGGAGATTCGGAAATAGGGGAAAATCAAACATTTGCAATAAGAAACCAGACGGGGTAGTGACCATTATAATACGAATGAAATTATAAGACTAGTGGAGACTTTTACAGGGATCAATACAACTCACATTGACAGCCACGGATAGAAGCGAACAGAAGAAATAAAAAGAGAGCTTAAAGGCATAAAGAGAGGTAAAGTCTGGACTTATATGCAAAAATTATTTGATCATAAAAAAGGTGAGAGAAAGGACTAAAAAACTACCGACCCATAAGCCTCCTGTTCAGTTACTTACAAACGTTCTCAAAGTCATTCACAACTCCATCTCTGACAGTCTGGTTCTAACCAGCCAAGAGACAGACCAGGCTTCTACAGTGGATTCTCAACAACAGATCACATCCACATGCTCACCCGAAATAAGAGAAAAATAAACGAATATGGAAACCCTGGTTTATGGCATTCATCGATTATTAAAAGCATTGAAACTCTCTACAAATACCAACAATCTATAAGCTATTCGAAGACAGAGTATTTTTTTTTTTTTTTTCAAGGCCCTGTCCCAACAAGGACGTTGGCGATCATGGTTTCCATGATTTTTTTTTGGCAATTAATAATTAGAGCAGTGGTTTTGTGACGTTGCCTTCCACCTGATGTTTTTATCGAGTTCATCATCTATATTTACCTGGCAGTACTTGGGCAGGCTACTCCACCCAGGACGGCTAGGCAGGCACGGTGAAGTTTCTGTTCCGCAGGGAACAACGCGCGCGCCGGTGCCTCGCACCTCCTCGAACTCAATTGCGGTCGGTGATAGTCTTGGTTCGATGCTCTACCACTCGGCCACCAGCGGGGCCTATTTTAAGTGCCCTGTCCTACTAGGACGTTGGCGATCATGGATTTCCATGATTTTCTTGGCAATTTCGAGCGGTGGTTTGCCGTTGCCTTCCGCCTTCCTTATGGATCACCATCTCTAATTTACCCTGTCTGGGACGGCACTGACGTGGTCTGGCTTGCCCATCCAATCCTAGGTAGGCATCGAGTGAAGTTCTTTGCCCAGGGAACACGCGCCGGCCGATGACTCCAACCCTCGAACTCAGATTGCTGTCGCGGCAGTCTTGAGTCCGACGCTCTAACCACTCGGCCACCGCGGCCTCTTAAGTGCCCTGTCCTACAAGGACGTTGGCGATCATGGATTTCCATGATTTTCTTGGCAATTTAGAGTGGTAGTTTGCCGTTGCCTTCCGCCCGGTATGTTTATCGAGTCACCATCTCTATTTACCAGGTTCTGGGACCGGCACTGACATGGGCTGGCTTGCCGACCCAGCGGCTAGGCAGGCAATCGAGGTTTAGTTCCTTGCCCAAGGAACAATGCGCCAGCCGATGACTCGAACCCTCGAACTCAGATTGCCGTCGTGACAGTTTTGAGTCCGATGCTCTAACCACTCGGCCACCGCGGCCATAGAGGAGGTATACTGTAAAATATTGGAAGACATATACGAATATGGGACATCAACCATCAAGCTCCACACGGAAATCACTAAATTACGAATTAAAAAAGGTGTTAGACAGGGCGATACAATCTCACCATAACTGTTTACAGCTTGCCTTGAGGAAATATTCAAGGGTATCAAAATAGAAGACGAATACCTGAACAATCTAAGATTTTCAGATGATACTGTTCTCTTCAGTAAATCTGCAAATGAAATCCAGCAATTAATAAACGATCTGAATAGAGAAAGTCTGAAAGTCGAACTTTGGATGAACAAGAAAAAGACTAAGATCATGTTCAACAGTAGAGTTCAATTCGAACAGATACATGTACAAAACGAAGCGCTAGAGGTAGTGGACACACGTATTTATACCTAGGACAACTCGTGCAAGCAAACACCTCTAGCGAAGAAGAAATTAAAATGCTCCCAGTCTGCTAGATTCAGCAGATACAAGTACATAACTACGAGGCTCATTGCCATTATGTTTAAAAAGAAAAGTCTTTTAGCCAATGCTCCCAGTTTTATGCCTATGATCAGAAACATGGACCTACAAACCACATACCGGAGAGGTAATTAATCAATGCCTAGAGAGGGATGGAGAGATTAATGCTGGGAATGTAACGCTAAGAGATCTGATGAGGGCGACGTGGATCAGGGAACAGATAAAAGTGAAAGATATCAAAAAAGTATTGAAAAAAACAAAAAAACAATGGCAATGGGCAGGTCATATATGTCGGAAACAGGACGACAGATGGACAAAGAAAGTACGAGCGATGTCAATAATACGTAGCAAGACCGGAAGATACACTTCACCCCCTCCCTCCAAGCAGCTGCCTTTCTCCTTGGGCAGGATGCAGATGTGGCCCGGCTTATCCTCTTTTCGCAACAGGGATAAACATCCCGCCCTCGAAGGGACCCCGGCATAAAGGACCGTCCGTAAGGCAGAAAGAGAAGACACAAGCAGACAGGCCCAACCACATAGGGTCCAGCTCCACCAACTCGTCCTCCATCCGGGGACACGGGGGGCCTCTTGGGGGGTCACATCTACCCTCAACAATAAACCAGCTAGCTAAGAACCCTTTCATTGACCCGCCCAAGTCCATCTCTCGTGTTGTTTACATCTAGTAATAGACTGGGCTATAGATAACATAAAGAGGCCAAGGACCAGACCAATGTGAAAACAGAGGTTTTAATGATCTCAATGAATTTGGCCTATCAAAAGATAACTTAAAAAAACTACTTGAGATTGCAGCCCATTACTCTGTTTTACCAAATTTGAATGATGCCTTTATACAGCCAACAACGGTGTAGCGATAGGGTCAGCCCCATTAGGCCCTTCTACGCTAATGCATTCCTTTGTTTTCATGAACAAAACTGCTTAATCAATGCCCGCCTGAATTTAAACCTGTTTATATCGCCGATACATCGATGATAACGTCCCTCCTTTTCAAACAACCATCCACACATAATCTTTTTCTTAACTATCTCAACTCAAAACACCCGAGCTCAATTTCCTGTGAGAACACAAGAAGACAATCAGATTACCGTTCTTAGACACCTAATTCACTTATAACAATGGCACCTTCCAGACAAGCATTTTACCGAAAGCCAACTTTCACTGGCCTCGGACTTCTCAGTTACATTCCATATTTATATAAATCAACAGCCATCAGAACTCGAATCACTCGAGCCTATACCTGTGTAGCAACTGGACAACCTTTCATGACGAAATGTTGTTTTCTTGAAAAATCTTTATATCTAATTGTTATCCACTGTTCTTATTTGATAAAAATTCAAAAACTTTCCCTATGTAAAATATTCTCAAACCAACCCACTGTCCCTAACTGTTATAAAAGACCACAGGTTTTAAACTACCGTATTGGGTAGTTTAAGTTTTGAAGGCAGCTAAAATCTTTGTTACAAATTAATTACCACCCAAATTAAATTCCACGTTTATCTTCACCAACACTAACAATATTGCCATTTTCTAAACAACCGTTGAAACGTAACTCTGAACTGTGTTCTAATGTATCTACTTATTACCTGTCCTTGCTGCCAACTCGTACGTGGTGTCTACCTCACGATGGTTACGACAACCCGCAATCCTAGAACACAAAGGCAATCCTTCAGCACCTGCCTCACCACTGAGTAACCATCTTTTTCGGCAATAAGAGAACATTCTCAAAATCACTCACACACTTCCTGTACACAGATTTTAGAATTCTATCCTCACACTCCTCCCGCCCTTCCTTAATCCACTCAAGAATCCCTGCTGATTCAGAGGATGAAACCTGATCTTAAACCATCCAACCACCGCGCAAACCACCTTATTCACACAGTAGATCTTCTCCAAAAAAAAAAATTCCCAACCATCCACTTTTGGTTAGTTTTACCATATTGCTTATTATTGTTCATGTATATCCGTTCTTTTTTCTCAACTAGATGTTTGTTTTTTGTCTTTTTACTTGTTTGTTTTTTGACTATGTATATATTGTTCTCTTTCGTTTTTTGTACATCTATATATTTTTATATTAGAACCAGACACATTGTAATAACCATTGTCTAATTGATTTTTTGGGTTCTTTTGACAGTACTGATGATGGAGGATTTGTTATACCTCCGAAACGTCTAATAAACATGAAATTCTTCACGACTGTATTAGTCTGCCTATTCATACTTACTATACGACGCCTGAGGGGCAAATCTATCACCGTATATATATATATATATATAAATATATGTATATATATATATATATATATATATATATATATATATATATATATATATATATATATATATATATATATATATATATATATATTATATATATATATATATATATATATATTATATATAAATATATATATATATATATATATATATATATATATATATATATATATATATATATATATATATATATATGTAATGGGTTATAGATGAGTCCTGTGGGAATCGAATTCTTATTAAGAAGAGGAAAAACAACGCGGCCGAGCAGTTCATTGTTGCAATTTGCAAAACGTTTCGGAGATGCAATCTCCATCATCAGTGCTGCAACAAAAAATAGGGAAAATTAATTCTAATACATACAAAAAAAAATCAAAAGCATGAAAAATCATTAAATGACCACAGACAAAAAAGGCAGTGTAGCAAGTAACAGATACTAAAAAAAAAAAAAAAAAAGGGTGGTTGGTAGTTTACATCTGAATCTTGGTCTTGGTCCAGGAAACCTCTAGGCCCAAGGGCTTCGCCTCATTGCTAATTAATTCAAGAGCCGCCACCAGTGACTCCAGGGACTCAGATAGGATAGCAACATCATTGGCAAAGTCAAGGTCTGAGACCTTAATATTGCCCAGTGTTGCTCCACACTGACTTAGGTAGTAGCTCTGCCCATTATCCAGTCCACGCAGGTGTTGAAATGTGTTGGTGCAAGGACAGCCTTGCCTCACCCCTGAATTAACAGGGAAGAAGTATGACAGGCCCCCTGTGTCGGAATTTCCCTGAGTTTCAGAATCACCCATAGTGATTCTCGATGCACCGAGTCAAACGCCTTCCTGAGGTCGATGTAGGCTGCAAGCAACCCATGACGAAACTCACGACGGCGTTCTACAATTACTCGAAGCACTAAGATACTGTCTATTGTGGACTTGCCAGGAGTGAATCCAGACTGCTCTGGTCTCTGGTGCCTTAGTAGGTGGTCGCAAATCCGTTTCAGAAGAAAGTGGACGAAAACTTTGCCTGGTATGCTGAGCAGTGTAATACCACGGTAGCTGTTACAGTCCCAAAGATCCCCTTTCCCCTTCCAGAGAGGGATGACCAAGTCCCTTAGATGGCAGTCAAGACTGCATGCAAGTCCTGAGCCATAATTTAACCCCCAGCCTTTAGAAGTTCAGCAGGGATATCACATATGCTTGCGGCTTTCCCACACTTCAGCTTGGAAATCGCCATCCTAACCTCTGTTAGGGTAGAAGGTTCCTCGCTGATGGGTGGGTCCGGCACAGGTATTGTGATACCACTTGCATCCAAGCTAACTGTTGGAGGGTCTGCCTGGTACAACTGCTCAAAATACTCAGCCCAACGTTCACAAACCCCTACATGATCTGAGATGATCTGTCCATCTGCTGAGCGGACTGCAGTCATCTACGAGGAGGGCTTAGAGTTCAGCTTTCTCAGGGCTTGGCAGGCAGGGCAAAGGTCATTTATCAAGAAATGGCCTTCAACCTCCTCAGCAAGATTACTGATGAACTGTTCTTTGTCCCTTCTCAGCAGTGTCTGAACACTATGCACCAAAGAGGATGCAAAACCTGATTACCATTCAGCAGAGCCATGCGACATGATTCAGTGGCCTCCACTGTCTCCAAGGAGATGGAATTCTGCCTTGCCCTTGGGCATACACTAATGGACTCTTGCACTGCTTCGAGTGTTTCGTGCTTGAAGAACTCCCACACAGCAACTGGGTCCATCAGGTTATCAAGTTCTGTGAATCGATCAGAGATTGCCATGGTGAACCCAAGGGCACATTCCACCTCCCTCAGTCTGTCCAAGTGAAACACCCAAGAGTGGCCACTGGAGGGACCGGGAGTTTTAAAGCAGCCACAACCAGCTTGTGGTCAGTGCCACAGAATTCGGCACTCCGGTAAACTCTACAGTTCTGGAGAATCCTCCGTCACGTGCTAACAAGAATGTGGTCGATCTCCTTGGCCACTGTACCCGTATTGCTATGCCATATCCAGCGATGCAGGTTGGAGCGCTGGTACCAGGAGCCAGAGATCCTCATTCTCTGGGACCTAGCAAAATCCTGGAGAAGGAGACTGTTCTCTCTGCTGGGATCAGCTTCCAAGCCATGGGGACGGCAGACATCTCGTAGCCAGTTTGATCACAGCCAGATACCGCACTGAAGTCGCCCAGAACAATGCGAATGTCTCGCCAGGGGCAAGACATTCGCATTGTTCCGGGCGACTTCAGCATACTATATTTTATTATTTTTTAATAAAAAAAAAATAGTGAGTTTGGTGTAAAACGCCTCTTTCACATCGAGTTTGCAAATATCAGTAGGAATGTACACAGCAACAAGAGACATGAAGCCAAAGGCATGCTTCAGTCTCAATGCCATAATACGCTCGTCAACCAGTGTTACCTCAACTACCGAGCGTTGAAGTCGGCTGGAGATGGCTATGGCTACTCCCTGGAGGTGATGACCATCACGTCGGCCCGACCAGTAGTAGGTGTACCCATCCATGTTGATCATACCACTGCCAGGTCTTCTCACCTCCGAGAGGGCAGTCACCTCAACTCCCAATCGCTCCAATTCCCTCAATAGCAGAGGTAACCACTCGTCCTGCCGCAAGGACTGATGTTCCAAGCGCCTACTCGGATAGCTCACCTGAGGTTAAGCCTTGGGCGGTCGCTCTGGGTGCATGCCACCTCTGCCACTCCCGCCGACGCTGCCCCAAATAAAGGGGGTCGGCAGACTGTGGGCCCCCCCATTCACCTGTGGGGTTCCCTATTCTTTGCCTCACGAACCTCATGGTGGGTTGGCACCTGCAGGGGTGTAGGCAGGACAAGTAACTCTCATTCCTATCCTGCACCCCAACATTTGCCCTCCCAACAGGATCGATAGCCCGCCTCGCTTGCTGGGTGGGAGGGACAGCACCCCTCCCCTTAGCATATCCATTTATTTGGGTCGCTGAAGATGAGTTATCTGGGGGGAGGAGGACCCCCTCCCCCGAGCCTCCCAATTACCCCCGGGTGACTAAGGGGCAGGAGTTGGTACAGAGCCAGGGCGTGTTCACACGCCAGTGGGCCAAGGCTCCGTACCTCTGGGGCCTCCTGCTACTCCAAAATCCTTCACGGTTTAGCCTGGGACTGCAAGGTGCCCAGTATCCTTGGGTGACCACGAGAAGGCACTGCAGAAGTCTCGATGATGGAGAGGCTGTGAACAGGCAGGGGAGGCTTATGTAGAGCTGCTCCCTTTTTCGTACTAGGCTAGCCAGTGGTGACAGCTGCAAGCGAGAAGGCATGCAAGCACTTAACACTATCTAGGCTAGCACACCATTGTCACATATATGATGTATAAATATTTATTTATATATATATATATTCATATATATATATATATATATATATATATATATATAATATATATATATTAAAATATATATTATATATATATATATAATATATATATATAATATACATTATATTAATATAATATATATATATATATATATAATATTATATTATATATATATATATATATTATATTAATATATATATTATAATATTATATATATTATAATTATATATATATAATATATATTATATATATATATAATAATTATATATTTATATATATATATATATATATAATATATATATATATATATTATATATATATAATATATATAATATATATATATATATATATATATATATATATATATATATATATATATATATATATATGTATATATGTATATATGTATATATGAATACATGCATATATGCAATTTTTTTCTTCATGATGTATGTTTTCTTCTCTATGGATTTGTGGAGTCTCCTTTGGTATAATTTTTTTTTTCTGTTCCAGGGTAGGTATTGATTTTCCCAATGATAGTGTCCTGTCAATCTTTTACAAAAGATCTAGCAAACGTACTCAATACAGTAGATAAATTTTCAATTTTACTGAGATAGTTGTTGATTTTTCTTTCCACCAAGATAGATTTTATCAACGAATAAGACTAGTCCTCATTGTATAAGGAAAATTCAATTACCTATGATAAGTTTACTCTTAGTATGTTCTTTGTCATTAAGGTGCTTCTTCACACCTAGATATTCTTGGTTATCTCTAGGATAAGTACTATCTTTCACTTATGTATTCTCTTGTTTGAGTATAATAAAAAGAGGTGATGATGATGAGGGTGAAGACAAATGATGACTGGGGGGTGAAGATAATGTTCACATATTCCAAACTTCAATGAACTTCTATAATAAATGAAAATGAAAACAACACTGCATTTTCTTCCCTTTTTATTAAGGAATTGTGGGTATTATACGTGACCTCTTACATAAATTACAATCTGATGGTTTATCAAAAAAAAAAAAAAAAAAAAACAATGAAAATAATTTCACCGCCACTCCAGCATTAGCATAAATCTAGATAAATATGTTTACATTTCTATAAAATTATTAAATAAAAATAAAGCAAAACTTATTATTGCATCAAATAAAAAATATGTTCATCTGAAACAAAGCTCTATAATAGTTTTTGGGAAAATATCTTCTGGACAGGAAACTGGATACTGCTTTCAAGCTTTGAGGTCAGGCTGGCATTATGAACATTAATATTATATTAATATAACAAACTTGAGTTTGATATTAAAATCTTTCTGGATATTTTTTTTCTATTTTATTGATTAGGAAATAGAAGAAATTAGCCAATGCCTGACCTGTGTCAGCTACCTTGCATACTCATCAAGTGTAATAAAAGCTAAATATATTTATGTTATGACTTTTAATTTCTTTCCCTCTAACACGTCATGGAACGCAATCTGTTTCCAAGAACGAACAACCATCCACAACTATAAAGAGTAATGCAAAATCTCTCACTTTACAAACACATCTGAGACCAAAGAATAAACTGAGATATAAGTAGAGTTGCATAGGATATCTTTTTCTTATATGTTAAATAACCTTCACTAGATTTCTTCACAAACCTGGATGCCACAGTCATGGCTACACTTTGCGTAATGATGGCAATTATGAAAAAATAAAGAGACAATTCATCTTTTGTTTTTAATCTCACTTAGAATATCTAAATAATCCTAGAAATATTTCTACTTCACAATATATCAACTTAAAGAAGAAAAAAAAATCTTGCTTTAAAGGAACATAGTAACCGAAAAAAACAAAACAAAAAAAGTTGGCAAGCTATAAAAAGTATAATCAAAACCACAGTAAACCAATACTACCTTCACCAAGAAAAAAGCACGGATTAACAAAAATGGTTAGCAACATGAATCTTTTTACACAGCGCAGTTACTCAACATATCCTAAATCCTAGTCTTCATATTTAACTGCAACTTCAAAAATAAGGGGTGGAAGGGAGGTAAGGGAGGGAGAATGGGAGGACTAAAACAAAAATATATGCTACTTCCAGCCTCAGGAAATGTGCCTGTTTTAATTCTCCACATACAGATCTTGCAGTGCATCAGTGCCAAACCTCCCAAAATGTAAATAAAATAACAGACCTTGATAGGGGCATCTCACAACTTACTTGGCACTGCACCTAGCAACATACACGGAATGACTTGTTTCTATGGAGAAACGATAGCAAGAAAAAAAAGGGGGGGGGGGGGCTGGAATCAACAACAGCTGCACCACTGGACCCAAAAGAAGAGGAATGGCTAAGACTCTGATAAAATGAAAAAAGTAATGCTGTGGAATGGCATACTCTGGGACATGATATACTGAAGCTGCTGTTTTACATATATTCATGAGTGTATACATATATATCACGTAATCAGTTTTTCATAATTATTTGCTAACATTGGTAAAAATGGCAATCACTGCATACAATTTTATCTTTCCATCTACAAACTCAAATAAATGTCTGTATACATATATGTAGGTATAATTTGTTGTTAAGTGTAGATGTGCATGTTTTATACTTATGTATGTCCGTGAGTGACTTATAAACAATTTCTCTAAATGGCCAAGAATGGCAGTACAAAGAAATGTGATTATGAAGTCCACAAAAAAAGGATTAAAAAAAAGAAGAAAAAAAAAAAAAAAAAATGGAGGGATGGGGTTACCCCTAACAAACACAGCAACCTTACCTACTGTTAAAATAAAAAAAATTCACAAATTAAAACATAGCTGCACCTTCCCATATGATATTCACATTAGCTTTTAATAAATACCATCAGCGTGAGGGAATACAAATGCCTTAAAATGCGTATAAAAATGTTAAATGACTACATTTTTTCTTTTCCCCTACAACACCACATGAGAAACACAGTCATTACCTACAACACGTAGAAGCTCCATGCTTACAAGCTGCACTTATCTAATCCCACAATTTCTTATTATACCAATTAGATAAACAATAAATAAATCCATTAAAAAAATAATTACATTAAAAATAAAATCCATAATCATAGTAATTACTCAATAGTTTGAAAGTTCTAATGCCCTTCAATTATCACTTTTGCTGCAAATTAAAGAGAATGATGTTCACATGGTTGCCTTTTTATGCTCTCAAGATCACACCCTTTATAACACATCCCATTCACAAACCTTCTGGTAATCTTGTGTACACATAACTATGGGTGAGTCCTTTGAAATGTCATTAGAAACATGCTCTGCCTACAGTTCAAAATAGGAACGTTGGAAATGTCATATATGAAAAACAATGTCTAAGTGTGCCGTACAGCCACACCTGAAGGCAACATTGGTAGCGTGTCTTGACCCTAGGCCAGAGCACACCCTAGACCAAAGGAAGCACCAACAGCAATCATCTGCACGATTGCTTATCAGATGAATGCTGGGAATCACCATCCCCTTAGTGTTGAATAGAGTTACAACAAGCTTAAGTGCTATACTTAAATTCACTCTCTATTTTTGTTTCTTTCCTCTATATTTCTCACAATTATATGACTTTGCTTGTGTTAAGATACTAATATGATGAGAGATTATGATACAAAAAGTTTATTTCTATTTACTGACCATCTTGCAAGGGCATATGCAAATTAATAGTTTCAGTTTTGTTCTTTTTCTCGGTTTTATTAAGCTATTCTTTTCTTTTTCTAATCTCATCAACCATTCATGAGGGGAAAAAAATATCTGCTATTACTAGTTCATAGAGTGTGGCTGTTTTGTGTTCATTCCACAAAGAGAAATTCTTCAAGAGTGCTTAATATCAAAAAAATAATAGTAACAATAATAATAATAATAATAATAATAATAATAATAAATTTCTTAAGTAATAATGCACTGAACCAAATCACCAAAATCCTCTTAATATGAATAAAATGTTCTGGGAAATCACATGTTCTCTCTGATATCTAAAATCACATGACATACAAACTAAAAACAAAGAACAATGTCTATCTGGGGGAAACGTGACATCACAGGCGGGGTAAGAGAAAAAAAATCACAAGACCAGAGAAAGCCAAGAGACAAAGGCGATCTGGAGGAAAGATGACTACAGTATATACTTCTTTCTCTATCACTTTCCCTTTCCATCCATCAATCCATCAACCAAATAAATTCATCAATCTATCAAACAATTAATCTAGCCCAATCAATCTAGATCAGCGTCTCCGTTCTGCTGGGCGCTCATAAGGCTTCCCTCCATGACGGCTCCATTCTTTATCGTATTCCTGCTCAAGAATCTCTGCACCACGCTTCCTTGTCAGCCCTGTCTCCTCCAAGCTCAGCTCACACATCTGCATGTCATCACGGCCTGTGAGGAAAAGCCGGGAAGAAGAGGTTTGTAACTTTTGTGTGGGGGAAAAATGATAAAATTACAAAAATAATGAGAGGCCTTTAGGATTTTTCTGTACTACAGACAACTACACATACAACAGACCAGATACTGTTAGAAATATATTATGGTCCTGATCTTCATGATAAAGTTTGTATTGGGATACAATAAAATTCTTTGAAATTAAGCATGAATATTGAAGAAGACAGAGAAGTGGAGGGAGGGAGGGAGGGAGAAGGAGGGAGGAAGGGAGGGAAGGGGGGAGAGAGAGAGAGAGAGAGAGAGAGAGAGGGAGGGAGGGAGGGAGGGAGGGAGGGAGGAGAGGGAGGGAGGGAGGGAGGGAGGAGGGAGGGAGGGAGGGAGGGAGGGAAGGAAGGAGGGAGGGAGGGAGGGAGGGAGGGAGAGTGAGGGAGGGAGGGAGGGTGGGAGAGAGAGAAGAAAGAGAGAGAGAAAGAAGGAGAGAAAGAGAGAGAGAGAGAGAGAGAGAGAGAGAGAGAGAGAGAGAGAGAGAGAGAGAGAGAGAGAGAGAGAGAGAGAGAGAGAGAGAGAGGGGCAAAAGCAAAGGCAAAGTGAGGGAGGGAGGGAAAGGAAGAGAGAGAGAGAAAGGGAGGGACAGAGGAGGAGGAGGGGGTATGGAGGGAAGGAAAGAGAGAAAGAATATTAACCCATTCGCCCCGTTTGGCATCTATTCTTGCCATGCTCTCAATGGACGCCAACACGTTTGGCATGTAATCTTGCCATGGCATCTATGGGCCCCGTAACATTTGGCACGTATTTTTGCCTTGATGACTGACCATAGGCTGACAGTTTATTATTTTTTTCAACCTAATACTTGGCTCTGTTACTAGTCTTATTTGACTGGTTGATAATTATGTGACGTATGTAATTTATGACATATGTAATTGTTGTAATTATTTATGACTTGTAATCATGTGATTTGTTCACACTAGATTGCATGATTATGATGTACCTTGACCTGACTGGCTGGAAACTAGTAATTGCTTTGATTGGTGCATCAGGTCACATGGCGTGATCTGATTGGTTAGTCATGTGAATAAAAGGTCAGTCAAAGGCTCATTCCAGCAGAATGATTGCAGCCATGGAAGGTATGAAGGTATATTCTCTCTTACAAGTCTTGTACTAAAGAAAAAAAAAACTAAACTTACACAGTGTGACATCACATATCAATACAAAGCTATTTTTGAACATCAAAGTGAAGCTACATTCACTTCTGCTTTTCTTCCTTTTCTGTTGAATGAAATGATAAAAAACATGGTGTGATCTCTTATATGGACAATGCACTACTTCTGAGTATCAAAATGATATTTCGCTTGCTGCTCTGCTTCATTTGAAAGTTTGAAAAAAAAAACACAAAAAACGGCTAAGTCCATACTTTTACATCTCGTGCAAAAACAACACTAACTTTTAGCATCAAAGTGTTGATGTCATCTGATAGTAGAGAGAACTTGGAAGCGATTCAGTATATCTCCTCAATACAAAGGCGAATAGATGCCTAGAAAAAACTATGAGAAAAGTACAGTTTCTACACAACTTTCATAATAAATCTATGGATAGATTCCTGCAAAAATTATATGATGGTCTTTGCGCCGCTCCAGAAAAAATCCCGTTGCGGCGGCCCACGCGGCTGGCAACTATTACCTTGAGCGGCGCTGAGCGACGAGCGAAAAATTCCGGGGCGAATGGGTTAATAATATAATAATAATAATAATAATAAAAAAACTACAATCTTCTTCTCATGCTCACACACTAAGGAAAGACCAAGCAGGCTTTGTCCAGCCCCCCCACCGTCTGGGGCCTACACTCCTGCCCCTCACACCACTCACCTGCGATGAGTAAGATTGGTGGTTTGTCCGGGTGGATCTCCATCTGGCGAGCAATCCAGTCACCGTCAAAGTGAGCGTACCACCTGAAGAATAGCCATCTTACCTTTTATAACTTGTGCATGGCAACACAGGGTTAAAGTCACGCTTGTATATACATAAACACAAGAAATCAGGTTTGAAATATATGTACATGTTTGTCCCTTAAAATGTGGTGAATGTAATTCTACTTCTTTTTTTTTTTCTGGAAGATTATTTAAGATAAGCTTAAACATCACAATTACAGTGATAAAATAAACCATAATGATATTCAAATCATCATCATCATGGTCACTAATAATGATGATGATAATATTCCTTACAATATTTACACAATGCATTCACCACATATCAAGAGTAAGAAAAAGTTAAATTGAAAAATCAAATAATTTGTGTGTAGAAAATATAAATGTTTCAACTTTTATTGTGACCAAATATAAAGCTTAACATTTGCATTTAATATAATCAGTATCAAATATTTTTTATAAATAATAAATCACTATCTTAATCAGACCAACAAAAAACAAATCCAATCAATATATTTCTTGCAAGGCTTTCTAACAAACTTATCTCTTAAAGTATTTTCTACCTTTCATGAAAATAGAAAAGAAAAGATAAGAAATAGAAATTATAACCCAAGCACAAAAAAAATCAAACTAAATTCTAAAGAGAAATCAAGTGACTCCCAAATAAAATTAAATCATTATATTTTACTATAGAGAAAAATTGACAAAACCAAAAACCCAATTTCTAACATGATTTGAGAGAGAATGCAGACATACACTCAACCCATTGCTGCTTAGATTTGTTTTATCAGTTTTGTTTACACATACATGGTTTAACAATTGTGAAGTCATCAATTACTAAGCCTACCTGATTTTACCTGCTTACTCTATTCTTTGAATTTTTATTCCTATTACTAATTTTATCATACATATATGATCCTTATTAATATTGACATTATCATTATAATTATGTTTTTAATAATACTAGTATTAACAAGTATAAAAAATTTCTTCATGAAAATTCAAGGACTGTAGTAACAGGTGGTCAGGTAAGCCTCGCAACTAAGTCCTTATAGACCCTTAACCCTTTGCCACTGGGTGGCATATTCGTACATGCCATGGCATGCCTGGACTATATTCTGTATGGCACGTGTATATGTCCCATGGTATGCCAGTCCCGTTTTCCCGGGGCGGGCCTATGCCACTACGAATACAGCCTGGAAGGGAGGGCTTTCGTATCGGGAAACCACCCGGCAGCAATGGGTTAAATGTGTAAACAAAATTAATAAACTAAAATCTTGGTGGACAAGGGATGTATACATTACCTCCCTGTGGTAACTAGGTAATACAAACACACAACAAAAATAATAGAAAATCACAGCCACACCTCAAATCAAAGAAAAAAAAAGGAATGGATGGTACTTTAGCCTCCCCCTAACTCCTACTCCTGGAAACACACCCCACACCTACCATCCCTTCTGCTGCTGCTGATCCCCTCGGTGCTGGTCACTCGGGCGAACGAATGGGATGCGGAAGTAACGCTGGTTGTTTTTGCCTCCTCCAGCGGCTGCAGGTGACTTGGCGATCGGACGGGCTGGCACGGACTTGGCTGTTTGACAGGGGAAAGG
>NC_051388.1:44038958-44041458 GCF_015228065.2 Penaeus monodon | reverse complement strand
GGCAGATGCTGTCACATCAGCACACTCTAGGCACTGTAGAGTTGTAAACCCAATGAAACTGGATGCTTCATGGCAATCACATGGCCCAAAATACAAACATTAGGCTTATGTGGGCAGCCACTCTGATGGGTGCGCTGTTTGTAAGCGGGGCACACGTGAACACAAGTGTGTAGTGACAAGACTCTATGCCTCCTCTTTGCAAAATGATTTTCTCTTTTTATGTATAAGCATTTTTAGTTTTTTTTTTTGCCATTTTCCAGTCTCCATATTTATCATTTGATTTGCTTTATCTAGATGGTAATAGACTATTTTCCTAGAACAGTCTCCATATCATTTCTCTATACTATATGCTTGAGCAAACCACTGAATACTACAGTCCCAGTCCACATTACACCTTTTTATTATGCATTCCTGTGCATCACTATTTGTTGCATTTATCTGGTCCATATTAATGACAAATAAGGGGATCCCTGTATATGAAAAGATGCAGACAGACTAAAATACTATTCCAACATCACTACATGTCTAACCTCCAGCAGTTCCAAATCACACGAAGTGTTGATAGTATCACGCAGCTCGGCATATCTCCAGAGGCTCAGATCGTACTTCTGGTTGGCTGCTTGTTGCCGCTGCTTTTCAACCATGCTTGATCTGCCAATAAAATTAATATGAATAAATAAGCAAAGTACTCTGCAATAGATTATTTCTAAGTGTTTCTTCAAGAGGTGAGCTGGCTATGACTTCTATCTTGTCTCAAAAAAATTCTAAATACAAATATTGGAATATTAAGTAGTTTACAGAAGAAATTAAGCACTTTCATTTACTATACATCATACTGATATATACTTTTTTCATTTATAAAAACCCTTAAATCAGTGAGGATGATTATAGCACATCATTAAACAATAAAACCAGAATGGAGAGAAAAAGAAAAAAATGAGAGGAAGAGTAACATGAAAAGTGAGTAGAGAAACAAAAGAAGAAAGAAAGAAAGAAAAAAAAAGAAAGAAAGAAGGAAAGAAAGAGAGAGAGAAAGAAAGAGCGAGAGAATATATGTGCATCAATAACATATTAATGTTATTTACAATGTCATGCATAAATCCTATACATTAATAAATAAACAACTTACAAGTCAACTGTGTATTGATATATGTGCAACACTCATTATAAAAAAAAAAAAAAAAAAAAAAAAAAAAAAAAAAAAAAAAAAAAAAAAAAAAAAAAAAAAAAAAAATATATATATATATATATATATATATATATATATATATATATATATATATATAATTTAGTCACACTTTTTCTCACATAAAAGCTTGCCTGCATGCTCTCACGCATGCATACACGCTCATACGCACGTTCACACGCATGCTCACACGCATGCGCTCATGCTCACACGCTCATACGCATGCGCTCACACTCACACGCATGCGCGCACGCTCACACGCATGCATGCACGCTCACACTCATGAACTCATGCTCACACACAAGCACGCATGCTCACACGCACATGAACACCCAAACACACACCTATGCCCACAGGCACACACATGTACACACACACACACACACACACACACACACACACACACACACAAACACACACACACACACATTGTCAATAATTCTGTGTACGCACATATAAACACAGTGTTTTGTTATGAGTAAACATCAATATGTAAACATCTAAACAGGTAAGATATTTTGTTTAGCATGTTAGCAATCCACATGCCAGATTAACTTCTAATGTTATGAACAATTAATATTTCAAGAAATTGATTACACCTTCTAGAGTTGATCTTAAATATATAATAATATTCATTCATATTATGATTCACCAAATAAAGAACAAAAGAAAAAGATATGTAGCAAAAATTAATGAAAAACAAATCAATTTCTTTTATATGCATAATAACTCACAATTTCCAAGACATGATGTAACTCAACTAGTAACTAGCATAATTAAATATAAATTTTAAACATAGTAAATATTGTACTACAGCAAAGTGTCCCTTTGCATTATTACAGCAGCACTGTCACTGTCAGACCTAACTCAATGCTACACTAAAGCCTTCCACATTTAGCAACACACACAAGATTCATTGCACAATTACTTTTCCTCCCTATTATGCAACTAAGAGCAGCTCTCTTTAAGGGGATGCTAAACTGGATTTTAAATTCATTTAGACCATATTTCTTGTAGGCCACGAGTGAATGCTGTACCGGGTAACATGCGATACTGAGCAGTTGTTCCTGCTTTTTAACCCCACATCCTTATCCAAATGATATAGGCATAGAGGAATTTCAATAAGTGAAGGAAAACCATAGACACTGTAATAAAAAGACACCAATGTGACAAAATCCTAATAATCATGTTATGTCTTTTCTTACTGATTTTCTTACATATGTCAATGACTCCTCAAGTCATTTTTTATTCAACTACATTTTCATTACATCTTACATCCAGAAATATAAGGTTTATGGTCACATCATTTACACT
>NC_051388.1:44023958-44033958 GCF_015228065.2 Penaeus monodon | reverse complement strand
ATCTACATGAGTAAGACTGCAACTCTTCAGTATATCTGTGATGTATCATAACCATGGCAAAGATGAAAAGGAATAACAGAAGATAAGAAGTATATATAGAGGTCTATGCATTTCAAGAGACAAAATAACATCTTAAAGAATTGGGTATCATTCTGAACTGACAGATCCAATTTTAAGATGTATGTAAAAACATCTCACCTTCTTTTGGTTGGTTAAGAATCCAATCTGGAATTTTACACATGAACACATGGAAACTTGATATATTAAAGAGGGCGAGAGATAGAACAGCCGTATCTCAAATTATCTTGGTTAATCCTCTCACTATGAAGTCCACCTGCTTTTCTATCCCAGAGTTTCAAAGACCCACTTCTTAAGAAATGGGATAATCCAAACTTGAGACTTGTGACATGAAAAAACTGATTAACTAATGGCTAACTTCAACTGTACATATCCTATTAAAACAATTTTTTCAATCCACCCCACTTCTTTGCACAGCTTAGAGAAGACCCACCTCTTGAGAGATGGGGTCAGATCATCTACCCCCGAGTTGGTTTCGTTGGCAAGGCGAAGGGCCAGTTCGTGATCTCTGCGCTCTTGTTCTTCCTGGTGGGCCAAACGCTCTGATTCAACTGCTTCCTTCTCCAGTTGTTTCTGAAAGTTTGTTTTGAATATCAAATAATCCTATATCTATCCATCCGTTTATCACTGTGCTATAACAATACTTTCAAGTATCATAAATTTGTACATTAAAATATCTTAATATAATTAATTTCAATCCAATTATATTCATTGCTTATAACAAACCATATATGAAATTTGTACTTATAAGCTTATGGTCAAAAACCCTTGGGTTTAATTTGTATTAATTTGAGAAATTTCTGGTTAACTGTTGGTATAATAAAATGTAATTCAAGAACATCAAATTACAGGGGGGCCAAGAACTGGAGGCTGGAGCATTTGCTCCTCTAAACACATAGAAATTATGCCACAATATATGTATAGATGATTTTCCTCACCCATTCAAAATTTAGATAAAAGTAAATGCAAAAATACCTGCAAGGCCTCTGCTGCTTTCCTGTCCTCCTCTTCCATCTTCCTGCGTAGTTCCTCTTCCTGCTTGCGTCTTAGTTCCATCTCTGTTTTCCTGAAAGTCAGCAGAAGTATATTAGATATGGAAAATAAACCTGCAGATTCTATAATAGCAAACAATGTGGTTATATATTTTTGTTCTTTTTATAGGAAGCTCATACAGTCCCAAGATTTTCTTTCAACTTACTTCTTCCTGATCTGCTCATCCTCTCTCCTCCTCCTCTCTTCCTCCTCCTTCTTCTGCCTTTCCCTCTCCATCTCCTCCTGGATGCGACGAAGCCTTTCCTGCTCCTCTGCATTCTTCTGCTGTGAGAGCTTCTTGTGCAAAGCATCTAGTTCGCTGTTCATAGACCTTACAAGAGCAGCATGCTCATGTTCAATCTGCTCCCTTGTCATTCTGTCATTAGCCTTCCATGCGAAAACAAATTATCAAATTAATGAAATGATACAAAGTATGTATATATCTTGCACAATGAATGTAAATAGAATATTGGCAATATACAAGTAACTCCCTAATGGTCAGGACAATATAACATGCCTACGGGTGTCCTTGTTATTAACAAACGGAAATTCCTAAAAAAAACTCAAACAAGTATATGGGAGTGTCTGGCATCAGTTATGAACTTATCAACCAAAACCTGAGGAGTGACCTGATATGTGTAACCTCTAAAATAATGCTGTTATGCAGATAAGCAGAATTACACTTCTCAGCCATGTAGGGGTTAAAACATTAAAAGCTTCTGAAAAAACGAAAACGAAAAGTCTACTATGACCATATTCAACTGCATATCAACAATACAAAAACCTCTCACTTTCTGTCCAACTGTGGCATAATAACATGCAGAGTACAAGAACCAAAGGTGAAGTAGAAGACAGAGCAATATAATGAACACAATTGGCACAGATGGCAAGAATGCAGGCCATGTCCATTGTAATATAAGTTTATTTATTGTATTTATACATAGATGGCTCAACAAGTGCTTAGTCACCGAGGAGTCAGTTATTAGTCTTATCTATCTCACCTTGACTTTTGGAAAGTGTCTTTTGTATTATTTCATTGTCTTAAATGTTACCAAGTTTTGCACTAAAGAGAAAAACACATTTTCCCACCAATTCAAGGTATGGGGAAATCAGGATCAGTCACTAGGGCCTACTGATAGACTCCTCACTGGATGACCACATGTGGAGCCATCTGCATGTAACAAAAATACAGGGGACAGAACACACAGAAGTGGTGGTTGGGGAAAAGAAAAGAAAAAGAAAAAGAGAAAAAAAAAAAGAAAAAAAAAAAAAAGAAAAAGAAAGAGAAAAAAAAGAAAAAAAAAAGAAGAAGAAGAAAAAAAATAAAAGTCCAAAAAAGTATAAGCTATAAGAATACAATCTCAAAATAATTCTTGTCCTTACTTTGATATTCTGAATGAGGGCTTCCATCATGTTTTGCAGCTTCTGAACAGTGGCAAGTGATGAGTCTTTGTCCTTCTTCAGCTGATTAACGATGGCTAACATCTGCTGCAGTTGACCCTAAAGTGATAAGGAAGGAGCGTTACTATCAATGTAATTTAATAGAAGATACACATGCGTCAACAAAAAAACTATGAAAAGTAAGTAAAAATAAATAAATGCATAAAAAGTATCATGTCATTGTTTTGTTTTATTGCATTATTTCTCAGTGTTTTTTTATTTGTTACAAATAATTAATTTATCACCATTATAAGCAAATTGCTTATCTTGCATCCACCCTAGGAGATATATACAGAAGTGATTAGTTGCTGTCAACAAGTGAACTTTTGCTAACGTCAATAAGACAATAAACAAAGAAAAAGGGGAAAATCAATACAGATTCATCGCCCTCTCCTTGCTATCAAATATTCTAAACCTAACAACATAAACACATCTTTGTTAGAAACTGAACTCTAAGAAACACAATAACACCACTAGTAGAGCTCAAACCTAAAGACACTAAAAGGGTAGTGTTACAATTCAAACCAAACCAAAGCTGAAATGTTATAATTTCAAACTAATATAACATTCAAACTGTATTGTTAGATATCTATGTATTCTAATATCACATACCAAACAGCACTTACCAAAACCTAATTCCTGCAAGCACAACACCAAAATCAGCATAACGAATGCCTTCCAACACCTCCAGGGAAACAGAAAACCCTCATAGGACCAGAATGTGGGAAATTTACATATAATAAAATTAAGAGAATAATTCTAAAGATGTAAATTAAAATAAATCTAAGGAGCAAGATGCATTATCCAACTCTTTTATATAATGAATCATTAGGAAAGAAATGAAAGTAATAGCAGGTAAGGAACAATATACCTTACTTGTTCTAATTCTTAGCCTTCTTGAGCATTTAACACAAAAGGGAGAAAAAGACTGAAAGAGAGAAAGAAAGGCAGGAAATTTTCCAGTTCCAAAAATCTCTCCAAGAAAGAGCAACCCTTCATACCTGAAGTCCCTTGACTTTCATAATTCCTCTGTAGCGTGGCTGATGCCTCTGCTTTGCCTGGTACATCCTGATGTTCTTCTGGATGATGATCAGCTGTTCACGGCGGTAAAGGATCTTGTTCTTCACTGCAGAGAAGAGAAAATGGGTGAGGAAAACCATTCACTTGTTACACTTCCATATCTATTCTGTATCAATCCAATGCTGACAATTTTTTTTTCTGATCTTAATATCATGAACAATCTTAGTCTCCTCTTATTTCATCATCAACCAAATCCTGGAAACAATTAGATAGACTATATTTACTTTAATTTATTTTCTATTTTCCACTTCAACTTCTTTCCATTTTGAAAAGTTTACTGAGACATTATCAACATTTAACAGTTTTTCTGCCAATTATCCACCACTCCTGTACTCTTTAATAATTTGAAAGATCTCAAAATTCGGATAAAAAAAAATAGTAATAAATAAATAAATAAATAAATAAATAAAATACATAAAGGATTGATGAGAGAGTCCTATCTTGCCAGTCACCCAAATACTCACACTTGATGACAGAAAGAGCGCACCACTGGGCCTTCTTCCACCTGGACTGCATCAACCACTTCTTGACCTTCGATACAAGCATCTGGAGGTTGTCTGGGTCACTCTTCATCATCTGGTCAAACTCAGCAAATTTGCCTGGTCGGAAGAACACCTTGGTCATACCGAACTTGAAGTCACGATCATTGAGACCCAGGGCTTTGAAGAGAGACTGCAAATATTGGGGAAAAAGAAGGGGAAACTTCATTAATATACTATAAAACTAACTATCTATATTCAAAGGAAGTGCAGTTACTTCCCTAAACTCCAAATCCTTATATTCTCATAAAATTTTATTCATAAACCCTGGTGGCTAATGCAAATCATAATGATTCACACATAATCAAAATAAAACTACAAAATACCTCATCTACTTGCCTGCAAGACATGTATAATGTTATATGTGATTTTGCTTTAAATAGTAATCCGTAGCATAAGAAAGTTATATATTGATCTGACTGGATGAATACATACATGAGTAAATAAAATATTCTCTGCAGTAACAAGAAATCTTAAAAATGATGACTAATGACTTACCAAGTGGATGAGTCATCATTACATTCTCATGGTAAGAACACACACATACCTTGCAGAAGAGCCGAGGATCCAGCCTAGCCAGCTCCTGGGGCAAGTAACGCTTGTACATGTTGTACAGGTCATGGAAAGGTGCACGGGAGGGGAAACCTTGCTGCATCAACTCGAGCACAGTGGTCATGCCTGAACACTGGAGCTGTGACAAGATGGCTCCACCCTCAAACTCATGGTCAACCATCTTAACGTTGGGCTTGATACAGCGGATGAAGTTTGTGCCCTATGGTTAGAGTAAGATTTTATAATGATGATGATAATGGTAATAATGTTACTAAGAAGAATGACAAAGTTAATAACAATAAAAACAACAATATAAAAAGATAATAACATAAATGACTACAACAATAATACCCAAAAATGATCACAAGCTTCCAGAGGTCCAACCCTGAACATACATTCTATACACAAAACTGACCGTGCTGCCTAGTTTGTCCATAAGCTCCTGCAGCTGTGACTTGAACTTGGAGGCCACAGAGATGAAAGAGAGTTTCCCTCGGGCTGAGTGGCTCTCTCCTGATGCTGCAAAGAGCCCCTGCAGGAACTTGTTCTGGGCCTCCTGCACTAGGGCCTCAAGGGAAGCATGAAGGGCATCATTGTTCTTCTCCAAGAATTGTGCCTGAAGGAGTAAATTTAGTGTTATTGTTCGTACAAGAAATATTAGAAAGAAATGAAAAACTGATGTGGTAATAATAATAATCATTTAGAAAGAATCAATTAGCAATAACAATAACTTACAGTATTCTACAGACAAATTATTTAAAAGACCAAATAGGAATTTTTCTTTTTCTATATTTTTACCAATCTTTTTCCAGTATATGGCAAAGTATGAAAAATAATTAACAAAATGTATGAGGAAGACATGGTATAGTTATATGAATTTAATACAAATGAGATGATCCTCTTCTTATTTTTTCCTGAAGCTTTCCCTCCCTTCCCCCTTTTCCTTCTTCCTTCTAATCCCTTTTTTTTTTTACTTCTCTCCCTCATTGCTCTTTTCTTAATCTCCCTCCCATCTCCTCTCCCTCTCCCTTTCCTTCTCACCGTCTGATAGCACACTGCGCCTGCAAAATGTCTGATGAGGAAGCCCTCATCATCTCTAATCTCCCGATGATCCCTCAGCTTGCTCTTGCGTGGTAGGGCTAGGCGGAAGTGGTTGTTGTGGTTATTGTGAACTGCTGCCGTGAAGTGTGTGTGCGATGACTTGGGCAGCTTGCTCTCCTCATCTAGGAGACTGATAATGCCATTCCCCTTTGCTTCAATCAGATCTGGTGATTTGAGTTGAAGGAGGAAAAAAAAAGAGAGAAATATTGATGCTCTTTAAGTACACAGATGTTCTTTTAAGTGAATTTGAAAAGGATTAGGAATAAAAAAATCAGGAAATAAATATTAGGTATTATAAAATATCTTTTATTCCATAATAAATGACAGATAAAGTCACTGCCTACAAAAAACTAATAATCTACAAATTTAAGTCTTCAAAATTGAAATATGAGTAAGCACATATCCAATTGGGAACATCTGAAAAAAGGATGGTGTCTACTAAAAGCATGTAGTGCTACCCATTTACTCACCAATACAGTCCTGGTTATCGACATAGGCAATTTTTCTAACACCAAGACCTTCTTTTTCGTAAAGTGCTTGTTCTTCCTTCAGGATACGCTCATTGAAGAACATCTGCAACTTTTCATTGCAGTAGTTGATGCAGAACTGTTCAAAACTGTTCACTGGGAAATATTCTGCACAGGAAAAAATGCACAAACTGAAGTTTAGACCTTGAAGGTAAGATGAGCATAATCATTATATAATTCACATTAATCTATAAGTATTTTTTCAGGTTGTTATAAAGAGCATACCGTTATTGATGATGATAAAGAAAACTGGAACAAGAAATAGAGAGAGAAAGACCACACAATAACAGAAAGAAAAATTCTTACCAAAACCAGCAATATCTAGAATGCCGATGTAGTAGGATGATGACGAAAAAGGAATGCTCTGATTAATACGGTGGACGATGTAGTCGAACAGTTTGCTGTACATTGCCTTGGCCAGGGCATCCCGAGCCCCACTTGCCTCGTACACTTTTAGAGGAACCCTGAAAAGTAAAAAATTATTTCACACTCAGTAAGAATAATAAGATAGAAAGAAAGAAAGAAAGAAAAAAAGAAAGAAAAAAATACAAATGAAGTAAATAAAAGAAAAATTTAAAGACATTTTAAACCCCTTTCCTACTGAAAGAATATGATGAATGTAATTTTTTAAAAACTATCTAGAAAAAAAGAAATAAAGAAAAAAAATAACAACAATACAACAACAATAAAATATCCAGCTCGAAAAGTAAAACGACAACATTAATTGATATGACTGCTAATTTGAGTGTATAATGATATTCATAATAACAAGTAAAATAAGAACAGAATTAAAACATAATAATAATAAATAAATAAATATACAAATAAATATGAATAAATAAATGAAATAAACCACTATCTCATCTGCAAATCTACACCTTCAGAATCTATCACATTATATAACACTGCATCCCATTATTCAAACTCATTATTCATGCCACCTTAAATAACCAACTCACATGATAACTGTTCCCTTGAGTCCACCCTTATTTGTCTGCATGACGCGAGCCAACAGTGCCTGGTTAAGTTCCTCGGGATCGACACCCATGAGGCTGGCAGCTGTGCTCAATGAACCTTCACAGCCAGGCGAGACCATACAACCCCCTGGAGACAGAGAGGAAAGATTCATTCTTAGAATGTATAATAATAATAATAACAACAACAGTAACAACAGTCTAAGCAACAATTCCAACAAAGACAAAAAATATTTGAAATCAAAACACACCTTTCGTGTCTTCTGGATTATCCTCGAATGAGATGTTACCAAGGTGGAGCACAGCTGCAACAGTTGTGTAGATGGCCAGTCGCTCCTGGCTGGTGAGTCCAAGGTTACTCAGAGCCTTGTCCATGGTTGCAAAGTCTTTCACATCATCCAGCATGGGATCCTTTAGGGGTCCCTTCTTCTGGTGGTTGCCACTCTTACGGTTTGCTGCCAAGGACTTTTCTGTATCCTTGCCGCAGAAGTACTGGGTGCAGCCCTTGCGGAGGTACTGGAATATGTGCAGGAGAAGGGATTAGAGTGTGATTTTATCTCCACCCCATGGGAGCCCATTTTTCATTTTGCATCACACTATATCATATAAAAAAAAAAAGGGAAAAAAGGTACATATATCAACTGTTATACAACTCACATTAAACTGATCTGGTGTCCCTAGTTTCAGCTGCTGTCTTAGCTGCTCAGGTGCACCAGCACAGAGCTGATAGAAAATGTGGTAGTTCCTTTCATGTGGCCCCTGAACCACAATCCTTGACTTCTCCAACAGATAATGGGAGATGAACCCGCCAACCACTGAGTGTTTCTCATTAAAATGGATCTCAATGAATTTTCCGAAACGTGAACTGTTGTTGTTTCTTGTTGTTTTTGCATTACCAAAGGCCTCAAGCACAGGGTTGGCTGAAGGATAAAGAAGGATTTAGCTCAAGAACCTAAGAATGGGGAAATATGGAAAAAAGTAGTTCTAGATTTTTTTAACTTATGATGGTTAACACTTCAAAGTTAGTAAGGCCTCACACATTTTTCATGTTTTAATCTTATGGAATTTTTTAAGCCACAAATTTCCAACTACCTTTTAATCACGTTTTCTTAAGTTAAAAATTATTTATAAATAGCAAACAACTAAAGGGAAAAGAAAACCCAAGAAGAAAAAATATGAATGCCAGCAGGGCCAGAATAATTACAATCAGAGGGAGTATTAACATGATTCGGCAAACCTTATTGCTTCAGTTTAACATACATGTTTCTTCCTCTTGTACTTCTGTATCTTCTTAAGGAAAATGTTAAGCATCTCCTTCTAAGTTTCCCTACCTCTTTTTCCTTCCCTTCCCTTCATCACATTCGTCTACTCTCAACACTTTCTTTTTCTCTTTCCTAAATCATATATCATAGAGGTACTATATAACAGATAAAGCTATCAACTGTGAAAAGGAAAAACAAATCCTAAAGCTTTATAAATTCTATGGATTGAAATACTTAAAAATGGAATGATTCTAGTGTCCATATATAGAATGTATATCAAGATTATAATAAGTAACAAAAATATTCAAGTCTGAAATGTTGTGGTACTACTAAAGATCATATCATAAAGATCACACTAACTAAAAATGCAAGAAAAGTAACACTAAAACATGAAGTGCACAGTAGCCAAAAAAGAAGACAAGAACCTCTTACCATCCAAGATCTTCTGCTCCAGCTGCCCGAGCTTGGATCCCCATGACTCACACAAGTAGCGCAGGATGTACTTAGTTGATTCTGTCTTGCCAGCACCGGATTCCCCAGAGACGATGATGCTCTGTGACTGCTTCAGGACTTTCATATCTCGGAAAGCCTTGTCCGCTGTGGAGGACAGGGTGATTAGTGACAAGCCGGATAATTTCTGATCTTTTATTCAGATTGTGTATCTTAACTTGTTATTGAACTTTATGTTTCAAACTCAATGCTTACATCTATTTACTAGACTGTGAAACTATAGTTACAAATGTATCTTAATTCTGTGATATCAAATTGTAAGTCTAAAACTAGGGCTATTTATATCAGGTAATTTCTTCCAGTGTTTTGGAAAAATAATGAATCCAACCAATTACATTAACAAATGCAGGTAATTTATATTCAGCTATATATCAACATAAAAAGATGAATCAAAAGTATGGAATAAATCATCAATCTTTTCTTTCAGCTAATTTGAAGATAATCTCAGAGATGACACACTCACCTATCGCAAAGACATGAGGGGGCATTTGACCAAGGGATCTGCCCTGGTATTTCTTGATAGTATCTGTGGTATACAGGTTTGGGATGTCGATGTAGGGGTTCACTGCTATGAGGATGTTTGCTACATATGTCTGTTGGGAGGGCATAAAATAATAATTAAACAAATATTTCAATACTGAACAGAACAGAGCATTTATTGACCTGTTGAGAAAATTTACATTTGCAGTGATGAAAACCTGTAATGTCTTGAAAAGAGACAAAAAGACATGGCAATGATAACTAATATTTCTAAGTTGCAGCTTGACATTGCACACACTGCTTCAACTGCATTAACCCCTGACAAGTATAAGATGATGCAGCACTTTCACTCCCATTATGACAAGGGTGATTTAACAGGAACAAGAGACACCCAAAAAAATTTGGTGGACAAAAATCTTCAAATG
>NC_051388.1:44013958-44018958 GCF_015228065.2 Penaeus monodon | reverse complement strand
GGATGGAGGAGGGAGGGGGGAGGGGGGGAGGGAGGGGTGGGTAAGAAATGAAGGGAGGGAGGAAGGAAGGGAGAGATAGAGAGAGAGAAAATGAGAGAGAGAGAGAGAAAGAGAGAGAGAGAGAGAGAGAGAGAGAGAAAGAGAGAGAGAAAGAGAGAGTGAAAGAGAGAAAGAGAGAAAGAGAGAAAGAGAGAGGAAGGGAGAGAAAGAGAAAAAGAATATCGCCATACATCCGTGTATAAAACTGAACAAATAAAGTGTGTGTATAGTATATATATATATATATATATATATATATATATATATATATATATATATATATATATATATAAATCAAAATTAACAGTCAGCACATAACTTGGAAATATTTAACTAAAAAAGCACAGTAACGACAGGTGTTTGAGCCGCGTCAAGGCATAATGGCTCCCCCCAGAAGGGCTTGCTGTAAGTCTCAAAATCCCACTTGCTTATCACTGCGCGCACGACCTTACCGCGGCCCTACATGCCATATGGCTGGACAAGGGAAGGGGTGGGGAAGAGGATGGGGGAGGGGGGAGAGGGGGGAGGGGGTGGGATAGGGGGTACACGTGTGTCCTGTCCGTTCTCCGTTACATTCTCTTTCTCTCATTCATCTATTTGTCCTTTCGATTGTTTTTTTTTTCTCCCTCTTCCTCTACGAGCCCCCCCCCCCAATCTCTGTCTGTCTGTCTGTCTGTCTCTCTGTCCACACACACACACACACACACACACACACACACACACACACACACACACACACACATTATATATATATATATATATATATATATATATATATATATATATATACATACATATATATATGTACATACATATATATATGTATATATGTATATATATGTACACACATATGGTATTTCCAATCTTCATAATGCTTCCACGTGAAGTCCCCCCCCCCACCCACAACAGCCATCCCACTCCACCCTTCTCACCCCCATCTCTCCCATCCCCCCCTCATTCTCTCTCCTCCTCTCCACAAACAAAAAGAAGTGCAAGAACAAACACACAGGACCCCTATCGCCGTGAACGCGTATCCCAGCGCGTGTGTGCGTTTCCTTGCTTGGCTGAGCGTGCAGTCAAGTACACCGAGGCTCGCAAACATGTACTTCAGACTAGTGGCCATTTTGTTAAAATTGTGCGAGGCTCGATCCCAAGAACATTCATGAATACAGACATGTATATACACTGAAATAAATGCATATCTATTAGTCTAGACATGCGTATCAACCGGATAGATAGATAAATTATGTCTATCATACAGATAGACAGATCTCTGTATATATGGATGTCCGCACATATGAATATTCACTGGGTAGGGCCGCGCGCAATTTTAACAAAATGACCGTAAATGAACATCAATTAAAATAATAATAATAATAATAATAATAATAATAATAATAATAATAGTAATAATAACAATTATTATTATCACCATCATTATTATCTAGTCTTATGTACTATTCACTTCGTACAGTACCGCCGCTTCGTTTTTCATTCCCTTTCCCTCTTCTCTTATTTAGCATCTTTTCATCTTCCGTGCCTTTCCCTTTCCTCCTCTCCCTTATTCACCTCTCCTGTTCTCATTTTCTTCCCTTTTCTTAACCTGTTAACCTGTTCTCCCTCCGTCCCTCTCTCTCTCTCTGTTTTTTTTTTTTTTCTCTCTATCTCTCCCTTCCTTTCTCCCCCCCTCTCTACCCCCCTTCCTTCCTTTCTCCCTCTCTCTCTCCCTCCTCCTCCTCTCGCTCTCTCCGCATTTACCACCCTCTTCGCCCCTCCCCTCCTTTCATTCAGCACCCCCCTCCTCTCCCCTCTTTCCCTCGCCCTTCTCCTTCTCCCTCCGTTTCCCGTCCGTGACACAAGGACGTCAAAGGCGCGTCACGGAAAGCCATAACGAAAAACCATAAGAATCTCCCTCGGTGTCTCTCCTCCTCTGTCTCCCTTTTCTTTGTCTCCCTCTCTCCCTGCCTCTCTTAGTGAGAAAAAGAGAGAGTTATGTATCTACATATAGTGATGTAGATGTGTAGATGTGTTTATATATATATATATATATATATATATATATATATATATATATATATATATATATATATGTATATGTATAAGTATATGTATATGTATATGTATATTTCGGTTCGTGTGTGTGTGTGTGTGTGTGTGTGTGTGTGTGTGTGTGTGTGTGGTGTGTGTGTGTGTGTGTGTGAGAGAGAGAGAGCTCGACTATTGAGATGATAAGTGGAGTGGCGAGCGAGGAGGATGGAGATGGGAGGGGGGCGGCGAAGAGAGAGGCATGGATGAACAGAAAAAGAAGAGAGACGGGAAGACGAGCAGGAAGATAGATGGATATAGATGAAAGAAAAAGACAGAGAGAAAGAGAGGGAAGGACAGAGGTGAGAGAGAGAGAGGGAGAGGGGAGGAGAAGGAGAGGAGAGGAGAGGAGAGAGAGAGAGAGAGAGAGGGAGAGGGAGAGGGAGAGGGAGAGAGAGAGAGAAAAAAACAAAGAAAACGCAAAGCGCCCAACACAGCGCAGGGAAAACGGGCTAATCGCTCAATCACATTAGCGGCAAAAGGCCAGAACACGATTGGCTGTTCCTCCAAGCTGGCGAGAGAATCGGATGGTCGGGAGGAGGAGGAGGGAAAGGGGGAAGAGGAAGAGGAAGAGGAAGAGGAGGGAAGAGGAGAAGGAGGGGGAATAGGATGGGCGGAATGAGAGGCAAGGTGAGAGGAAAACGAGGAATACGAAGGAAAGGGATAACAGGAGGAAGAGGGAGGGGTGAAGGCAAGCGGGCGTGGGAGGGGAGACAGAGGGAGAAGGGAGGGGAAGGGGGAGGGGGAGGGGAGGGCAGCACGAGGGTGAACAACCGAAGGCGCAACCGTGACGACAGCTGGGCTTCTCCTCCTCCTTCTAATTCTTTTCCTCCTCCTCCCCTTCTCCCTCTCCCTCTGCTCCTTCCTCCCTCTCCTCCTCCTCCTCCATCTCCTCCCTCTCCTACTCTTTCTCCTCCCCTCACCACCTATCCTCAACTCCTTCATTCTTTTTTCTATCTTCTCTCTCTCTTTCCGCAACTACCATCACTACTTCATCCTCCATTTCTATTCTTCTTCTACTCCTGCTTCTGTCACCAAACTCTTTTCCTCTTTCCTCCCCTCCCTGACTTCCCCCTCTCCCCTATCCCCCTCCCTCCTCTTTCTCCCTCTTCCCACCTTCCCTCCCTCCCTCCCTCCCTTCCTTCCTTCCTTCCTCCCCTCCCCCACTTCCTGTCCGACTTTGGACATTTATATCAGCGGAGGCAAAGCAGAGGAGAGAGGAGAGGGAGGGAGGGAGGGAGGAGAAAGAGAGAGAGAGAGAGAGGAGAGAGAGGAGAAGAGAGAGAGAGAGAGAGAGAGAGAGAGAGAGAGAGAGAGAGAAAGAGAGAATGAAAGACAATGAAATACACACAGATAGAGACAAGAGACATTAAGAGACGGAAAAAAAGATAAGGATATGAAACGAAAGAAAGAGAAAGCGAGAGAAAGAAGAGGAAACAAAGTACGTTCTATCACCAGGTTAAAAGTTCAGTTATGTAAATGGCAAAATCGATACCACACTCCGCCGGCTGTCCGCTACTTCCGGTGGGAGGGGAAAGCAGGAAGGGGAAATACAAATTAGGGGCAGGAGTCAGACAGTAAGAGAAAGGGAAGGGGAGAGGGGTGGGCAGGGGGAAAGGGAAGGGGAGAGGGGTGGGCAGGGAGGAAAGGGAAGGGGAGAGGGGAGGGCAGAGAGGGCAGGGGACAAGGGAGGTGGGGGGAGGGGGGAGGGGATAGAGAGAGCGAGAGAGAGAGAGCGGAGAGAGAGAGGGACGAGGAGAGGAGGAGGAGAGGGGGAGAGGGAAGTAGGGAGGAGAGAGAGAGAGAGAGAGAGAGAGGTTAAAGAGGTCAGGGAGTGGGAAGTAAAGAAAAAGAGAGAGAGAGAGAGGGGGGATAAGAGAGAGACAAATCACCATGCACACATCCAGACGGACACAGTACATACATGCATACACAGTCAAAACGGAAAACCGACTACGAAAAAAAAAAAGCCAAAGAGAAAGGGAAACAGGAGAGAAAACCAGAAAATGGGGGAGGATAGAGCAATGGAGAATATGGGGATGGGGGGGAAGAGAGAGGGGGAGGAGGGGAATGAGGGGGAGGGGGTAGGAAGGGGAAGAGGAAAGGGAAGGAAAAACATCCCGTCGCATAACATCGATTGTCCTGCCAGCGGTAAGATAATTACCAATGATTGTCCGGCTTCCACACCCTCGGCAAGGATGGGAACAAGTGAAGCCAAATATATGAGCATCCGATGTAAACACACGAAGGTAGAAACGAACTGACGATGTGTGATCGATAATGATAATAGGATGGGAAATGATAATGGCAGTTATTGTAGTAGCAGTAGTAATACATTATTATTAATAATAATTGATAGCAATAATAATAACTAACAATAGTAATAATAATAATAATAATAATAATAATAATAATAATAATAATAATAATAATAATAAAATAATAATAATATTAATAATGATGGTGATGGTGGTGATGATGATGATGATGTGATGATGATGATGATGATGATGATGATGATGATGATGATGATGATGATGATGATGATGATGATGATGATGATGATGATGATGATGATGATGATGATGATGATAACAATAATACTAATAAAAGCAACAACAATAACAAAATTAGCAATAATAAAAAGTATTGCTAACGACTAGAAAGGTCTAGTCACGGCCACGTCCGCTCGCTTGAAGGCGAGGAATGCACGGGAACCAGCATGCGATGAGGCATACAAGCACGCAGGCAAACAGAACAGGAAGTGGGGCTATTAGATCAGCAAGCGCCAGGCCGGGAAATTACAAGCCCATTTTGTCTCGAGCCAAGGAAAAAATTAGATAAAACGCTTCCCATTTTAAACGCCTCGTTCCTTT
>NC_051388.1:43993958-44001458 GCF_015228065.2 Penaeus monodon | reverse complement strand
AACCCTCGTAACACTTCAGCGAGAAACGGAAACCAACCCACCAGTACATCCGTCCATCCATTCATTCATACGTCTGTCCACACATCCATCTATCCATCAATTTACCCATCCATCCACCCACCCGAATACCTATCCATCTATCCCTCTCTTCTTCCATCCATTCATTCATCGGAATAAACCACCCACTTACCCATCCATCTATACATCCATCCATTCATCCACCTATCCATCAAACCACTCACCCACCCACCTAAACGACCCCAGACCCGACCCTCCATCCATCTATCCATCCATTAACTAAACCAAATAAAGCAAACACAATGTCTAAATACATCACCAGACTACAGGGGCCTCCGAAACGGTAACCTCCTACCTCCTGTTCTCACTTCTCACCTGTAACGAGGAAAAAAGGTGGTGAGACGGGCGGCGATTGTGGTAATGAATTTTTATAAAGGTGATTAAATACCATCCATATCGATCATGATGATAATAAAAATAACAACAACAGCAGCAATGATGATGATAATAATAATAATAATAATAATAATAATAATAATAATAACAATAATAATAACAATAATAATAATAATAATAATAATCATAATAATAATAATAATAACAAAGATAATAATGATGATAATAATCATAATCATTATTATTATAACAGTAAAAGAAGTAGTAGTAGTAGTAGGAGTAGTAGTAATATTAATAATAATAATAATAATAGCAACAACACAAAATAATTATATTAATAATAAAACAAAACAACAACAACGTGTAGCAATAGTAACAGGAAAATAATATCATAATAAGAAAAAATAACAACAGTAATAACAATAATCTAACTGCTACTACTACTAATGATAATGATAGTGAAAATAACAACAGCCAAACAATAATGCCATTGCACTATCACTGAAGCATAGGAAAGCATGATGACTAATAATAAAGCCAGCTATAACAATATCAAATAACAATGGTAAAAAACAAATAAACATCCACTACAACACATACCAATAGATCTAACTAATACCATACGAACATAAAAAAAAATAATTAAGACAATATAAAGACAAAATTAACAAGCAGCACGAGTGACGCATAACTCCCCCCTCCCTCTCCCACCCACCCCCTCGGCCTACCCTCCCTCTATTCATGGGCGTGAGACAAGACCGCCGTGAATGGGCGCCGTGGAGGGCCCTTGCTCCCTCTTTCTCTCTTTCTCTCTCCTCTCCTCCGTTCTCCGGTTTATTTTTGTTCTTTCTTTTCTTCTTCTTTGTGTTTTTTTTCTTTTTCTTTCCTTTCATTGTTTCTCTTTCTGGCACTACGGATTTTTCTCCACTCTACTCTTCTTCTGTTCCCTCTCATCCGTGTCGGCTTTTGTTTTCACCTTTCCTTCGTCTTACCTCTTCTTTTTTCTCTCTCTCTTTCTCCTCTGCCTCCTCCTCATTTTTTTCCTACTCATTTCTTCTTCTTCTTTTTCTTCTTCTTCTCCTTCTTCTTCTACCACTTCTTCCCTCTGTACCTCCCCTCCCTCTCCTCTTACCCTCTTCGTTCACAAAATTTATAAGAGAGAGAAAAAAAAACGAGAAAATGCAAAAGAAAAGATAAAAAAGCTGATTGATGCGACACGAGAGCACAACAACACGAGCGGAAGATGATTTGCATTGAATGCCTTCATCAAGGGGAGATAGGATGCGGGTAATAAAGCTGGCTTGAAGGGAGAGGGCCAAGGAGGAGGGAAGGTGGGGGGGGGGGGCAGGAGGAATAGGAGGAGGGGAAGGTGGTGGGGGAGGAGGAGGAGGAGGAGGAAGAGGGGGAGGAGGAGGAGGAGGAGAAGGTGGGGGAGGAGAAGGTAGCGGAGGAGGAAGAGAAGGTGGAGGGGGAGGAGGAGGAGGAGGGCAAGGGAAAATCTAGAACAATAACAGACATAATTAAGTAAATGGAGGAGTTAATCGATGAAGAATGAAAAGACAGACAGAAGGTATGAAAAACAGAGAGGCTGGAAAGAAGGAAGTAAGGCAAGGTAGTCAGGGAGGCAGACGAAAGGAAGGCAGGTTGGGAGGCAGGCTGAAGGAAGGAAGGAAGGAAGGAAGGAAGGAAGGAAGGAAGGAAGGAGGAAAGGAAGGAAGGAAGACAGGTTGGAAGGCAGGGTTAATGAATGAATGAATGAAGAAGGTAGGGAAGGAGGGAAGGCAGGTTGGGAGGCAGGCTGAAGGAAGGAAGGAAGGAAGGGGGAGAAGGGAGGGAAGGAATGAATGAAGTAAGTTGGGAGGTAGGCTTAATGAATGAATGGTTGAATGAGTGAATGGATGAATGATATAAAAGAAGGGAAGGAAGAAAGGAAGGAAAGAAAGAAAGAAGGGCGGACGGAAGGAAGGAAGGAAGGCAGGGAGGCAGGCGGAGGGAAGGATGGAAAGGCAGGTGGGGAGGAAAGACTATGAAAAGAAGGGAAAGCAGTCAAATGTAAAGAAAGAAAGGCATGTAAGCTTGGGGGCAAGCGTAAGGGAAGAAGAGAAAAGCAGAAAAAGAGGCGGACGAAAGAAGCAAAGAAGAGGAAAAGGCAGAGAATGGAAGCAGACAAGAAGGGCAGAGGAGAGAGGCAGGGAGGGACGCAGACGCAGGAAGGGAAGGGGCGAAAGGCGAGCGTCACAGGAGGAAGGACCTTCGGAGGCAGCGTGGCGCGACGGTGTGACGGCGTAACGTAACGGGCTCGGTTCACGGGGCAGTCATGACCCTTGACTGGGGGACGGGGGAGGGGCAGGGGGGTGGGGAGGAGGGAAGGTGCGGGAGAAAGTGGGGAGAGAATGGATGGGAATGAAGAGGGGAAGAAGAGAGGAGGGGGGGAGGAGAGTGAGAGGGAGGGAAGGAGAAAGAGAAAGATAGAAAGAAAGAAAGAGAGTAAAGTAAAGATCAAAACGGAGAGGGAAAAAGGGGGGAGAATGAGAGTGAACGATATGACAAATAGAGAGGAATATCAATAAACAGACAGACAAGCAGTTAAGCATCTTTACCACACACAGAAATCGACTTCCTTCCTACATCTCCGCCTTCCCCCTCCCCCCCTCTTTCTCGTTACGCACACCCACGCCTATACTCGTATCGCCAACACCCACTCACGCCCACTGTCACCCATGAGGGCGCGAGAGATAATAGATTACTCACTATATATTTATTCCCTTCGTCTCCTTCCTTTCTCTCTCTCTCTCTCTCTCTCTCTCTCTCTCTCTCTCTCTCTCTCTCTCTCTCTCTCTCTCTCTCTCTCTCTCTCTCTCTCTGCTCCATTTCTCGAACTTTATTCCCCTTTTCCTTTCCCCCCCCTTTTCTCGCTCTCCTCCTCAACCCTTATTCAGAACTATTTAGGCGAGCCGACAGATAATGACGTCAGCACAAAGTGGGCGTGGCCTGTGGGCGTGTCTGGTGCATAACCAAGGAATATATAATGTATTTCACCCGGGCGTTTGAATGGCAGGGCGAATGAGGCAAAACATGACGATGGAGTGATAAAAGATTGAAAAAAAGAAAAAGAAAAATCCTTAAGCGATTTTAAACGTACTTTTTTCGATACTTCTTAAAAAAGAAATCCAGGAACACATTCTGCCATTATGTTCTATTCACGAAATGTATAAATAGGAGGGAGAGGGCGGTAATTAATAAATTAATTAGGTTTAAATTTCGATTAGATTAGGCTCAGTCCAGTTTCTGTGCGATACGGAGCCAAGAGTGGACGAAAGCAGACAATGCCCCACGAACCGCGTTTCTTCGCTATCTACGGTCTATTACAACACCCAAGGTTGACGATTATTCTATCTTATCTATCAAAATGTAGAGAGAGAGAGAGAGAGAGAGAGAGAGAGAGAGAGAGAGAGAGAGAGAGAGAGAGAGAGAGAGAGAGAGAGAGAGAGAGAGAGAGAGAGAGAGGGCAAGAGAGAGAGAGAGAACAAGAGAGAGAGAGAGTAAGAGAGAGAGAGAAAGAGAGAGAGGAGAGACGAGAGAGAGAGACAGAGAGAGAAGAGAAGAGAGGAGAAGAGAGAGAGAGAGAGAGGAGCAAGAGAGAGAGAGGAGAGCAAGGAGAGGAGAGAGAGAAGAGAGAGAGAAGAGAGAGAGAGACGAGAGAGAGAGAGCGAGAGAGAGAGAGAGAGAGAGAGAGAGAGAGAGCAGAGAGAGAGAGAGAGAGAGAGAGAGAGACGAGAGAGGAGAGAGAGAGAGAGAGAGAGAGAGAGAGGAGAGAGGAGAGGAGAGAGGCAAGAGAGGAGAGAGAAGAGGAGAGAGGAGAGAGAGAGAGAGAGAGAGAGAGAGAGAGAGAGAGAGAGAGAGAGAGAGAGAAAGAGAAAAGGGAGAGAGAGAGAGAGAAGAAAAAAAAAAAAAAGGAAGAGAGAGAGGGGAGAGAGGGGGGGAAAAAGAAGGGGGAAAAAGGAGGGCCCCGGAAAAGGGCAAAAAAGGGCGGGGAAAAAAAAAAAAGGGGGAGGGGGGGGAGGGGGGGGGGGGGGAAAAAAAGGGGAAAAAAGGGGAACGGGGGAAAAAAGGGGGGGGGGGGGTTTTTTGGGGGGGGGGGGGGGGGGGGGGGGGGGCGGGGGAGGCGGGGGGGGGGGAAAAAAAACAAAAGAAAAAAAAGAAAGGGAAAAAGGGGAAAAAAAAAGGGGGGAAAGGAGCAGGAGGCTTCTCTCCAACTTGTCCCTCCCCTCGGACGGGCCCCTCCCCTCAGACGGGCCCCTCCCCTCGGACGGGCCCCTCCCCTCGGACGGGCCCCTCCCCTCAGACGGGCCCCTCCCCTCGGACGGGCCCCTCCCCTCGGACGGGCCCCTCCCCTCGGACGGGCCCCTCCCCTCGGACGGGCCCCTCCCCTCCCCACCTGCGTCACCTTCTCTTGGGTCATCTTCTCTCCCTATTTTTATCTGTCGCTTTATTCGTTTACTTTGTGTGTGTGTGTGTGTGTGTGTGTGTGTGTGTGTGTGTGTGTGTGTGTGTGTGTGTGTCCGCGTGCGATCGTGCATGTATGCTTGTGTGCGCGCGTTCGGCCTCTCGCAAAATACAATCATCCAATCATGAAAAAAAAGTCATAATTGTTTATTACTTTTGTTATTCAACCCCCTGATCATGCTATCACATCCTCCCCCTGGCTTTACCAACCACTTCACCTATCTATATTCAGCCAATTAATCCGGACGAACTCAATGCCAACCGGAATCGAGAAACTGCATCCAATTTCCCTCCTATTTACGTTTTATCTATTTATTAATCTTTTTAATTCCTCTCAAGTGTTGCTTCCTCAATACTGTGCTACTTAAAAGCTGCTGCATTTGAGGGATGTTACAACTCTTGGCATCCAGAACTGTTTAAAATTCGATACGTTCTCAGGGCTTAACTTTCACGCGCACTGCGTACTTTTCGCGAAATAAAGTTGTTATACTGTGTCCGTATTTCCTTTATTCGGACTAACATATTCAACTGGGAGATTACACTCTCTCTTTCACCTTCACACACACACACACACACACACACACACACACACACACACACACACACACACACACAAACACACACACACACACACATTTGCGCAGACGAATTAATCGGCCAATCATACCTAAGCACGTCTAATTACAGAAAATATTGAGTCACTGAACTCGATAATTCATTATATCCACTACAAAATGGCATCAACTTTTTAAAATTGTCATAAAATCCGCTTTAAATCATCACAGCACATTTTCTACACCAAAATACATGCTTTTAGGACATCATAGCTACTCTGTATCATCATAATCTTCGAAGTCATCACACCAGCTACACCATACCACCATACTCTTCAGTGTCACATCTTCTATCATACACAATACTCTGATCAACCCATTTTCCACCCCATACCACTATATGCTGAAGTCATCCCATTTTCCAAACCATACCACTATTTTCGAAAGTCCTCACATCTTCCACACCATACTACCATACTCTGAAGGAATCCCATTTTCCACACCATACTACCCTATTCCAAAGTCCTCACATCTTCCACACCATACCACCATACCCTTCAGCCACAACAATGCCATCCGGGAACGATGAAAATTGCCCTAACATCTTTAGTGGGCACCCTTTTATTCTCTCCTTTCATTTTCTTACATTCTACTTGTCTTTTTTGTGTCTGGCTGTGCTTGTTTCTTTATCTATTTATCGTACTTGTTTGTTTTTCGGCACCTGCCGTATTTTTTTTTCCAATCCGGATTTTTGGGTAGGATTCCGTTCCAACCCACCTCCCTTCTCCGGATTTTCGGATAGGCTTCCCTCCCCTCATCCCCGGATCCCCCCCCCCCCATAGTCTCCGGAGTTTTCGTTACGTTCTATCAAAGATTGTATTTACCTTTCTATTTTATTTTTTTCTTCTTATCTGAATTTCGGAGAATGTGGCCCAACCACAGATTTTGGACCATACACCCCCCCCAGACACACACAGAGACACTTCTCTTCCCGGGATATAGAGTATATATTACCCCATTGCCAGATTTTTGGCATAACCCTCCCCCCCCACTATATTTCTTCGCCTTTTCTGGAGCATTTTATGCCCAAAATTGGTTTTGAGTGTATTACGTTCTTATTTTGTTTATTAACAAGCAAATTCATTTAGAAAAAAAAAAAAACCTTCTCACATGGAACCTTAATTGAAGCTCATTTGTCACAATCTGACGTTGACATATTCTAGATTCTGCAAGCTTCAATCTGTTCATCAGTCTTCTGAACTTTAGACTTCTGGGTAGGTTTATCTGATATTATCGAGTAATATTTTTTCCGCATTCCGGATTAATGGGTAGGATAGGTTGGCTGACTCCCGGATTTATGGTTGTTTCATTGTAATGCTGCATTAAGAGTTGATTTTTCGGAATCCTAGATCTACTGGCACGTGTTCTGAGTCCCGGATTTACGGGTTGGTTTTCTGAATCCCGGATGTCTGGGCTGATTTTCTGTACCCCGGATTTATTTATTTATTTATCTATTTATTATCATTATAATTTTTTAAGTACCGATTTATGGGCTGGTTTTTGGAGTCGGTGATTTAGGGGTGTTTTCTGAATTCCAGATATAAGGTATAGCATTTTTTAAGAATTTTCCGGATTTCTGGGTTCCCTTAAGGTCAAACCGGCACATCTGTCCCGTGTCTAAAAAAGATCTCCAACCCCCCCCACCCCCACTCTCGCCCCACCCTCCCCTTTTCTTCCATCCTGATTCAAACATGCCAAAGTTGAAAGAGAGAAAATTAAAAACAAGTGTAAAACTGAGCAAATGCGGTGGAAAAGACCTAAAAAGGGCGCAAGAGAAAATGGGGGCGGAGCTTGTTATCACTCCCTGATAACCTTCTACCTCTCCCCCTTCCCCTCCCCTTCCACCCTTGTCGCTCGTATATCAGTTATCTCGTCTACAAAAATGTGTCTCGACTTGTCTTCAACCCGCTCTCTCATTCTCTTATCTTTACAATCTCTCATTCTCATTCTCTCTCTCTCTCTCTCT
>NC_051388.1:43966354-43988858 GCF_015228065.2 Penaeus monodon | reverse complement strand
TAACGGCCTCCCCCTTTATTTGCATTCCCTTCAACATTCGGCCATACCTGTGGGCACTCAAACCCCCCCAACCTCCTCCACAAAGAGATATACCATCCAAAAAGTAGAGGCCAAAAACATCTCTTAATATTATAATTTATATAAATTTTATAATTTTATTTTATATATTTATATATATATAAATATATATATATATCTATTATATAATTATAAATTATTTTTTCACACGCAACCACCCAGATTTATATATACTTAAAATATTTTATATATTTTATATTATATAATATATTTAATTTATAATATATATATTAAATTTTTATTATATATTATGTATGATCACCCACGCAATACATTTTTATATATATAATATTATTTTAATTTATATTATAATTATATATATATATTATATGAAAATTTATAATTTATATATTTTATTTTTTATTATTTTAAAAATTTTTTTAATCCCCACACCCACCACCACAACACCCCGGGGGCCCTTTATATATAAAATATTTAATTTTTTTATTATAATTATATTATATATATATATATAATATTATTATAATTAATATATAATTCACACACACACACCCCCCCCAAAAAGCCCTTTTTATAATATATACTACATCATATATTTTATAATTTATATATATATTATATATTATAATTTTTATTATTTACACCACACACACACCCCACCCCCCCCACCACCCCCACCATAACCCCCAAAACCCCCCACACCCCCACACCCACATCACACCCACCCCCCCACCCCCCCACCACCCAAACCCCACCCCATATTTTTATATATTTATATATATATATTATATTATATATAATATATATTATATTATTATATTATATTAATTATATATGGGCCGGTGGCCCAATGTTGAGCGTCGGACTCAAAATTCCACGGTAATCTAGTTTGAGGGTTCGAGTCACCGGGCCGGGCCCGGGTTTCCCCCTTTGGGGAAGGAACTTCATCTCATTGCCTGCCATATATATAGTATATATAATTTTATATAAAATATTATATATAATATAATATATATATACACCACATACATACATACATATATTATAATATATATATATATATTAAAATATTAAAATATATATATATATTATATATATGCTTCAATATTACACATATATGATAAATGTATACTACATATAGTGTATACACACACACACACCACACACTACCCTATCCTCCAAGACATCAAACATGAAAACTACAATTAATTATCAGTTTTCATGCTGTGCCAAAGGCGGCTAAACATGAACCCACCCTTTTAAAAAAAAAAAAAAAAAAAAAAAAAAAAAAAAAAAAAAAAAAAAAAAAAAAAAAAAAAAAAAATTTTAATTTATATATATATATATTATATAAATATATATATATTATATATCAATTTGTGTTCTTTAAAAACCTAAAAAGTGGTAAAAAATAAAAAATTTTGTTTTTTTTTTTTATTTCATTTTCTTTTCTCTTTTTCCTTTCTGCCTTGGAACTAGTAGTATAAAAAACTCAATCTATTTGCTAAAAAAATGTACTTCATTTTTTTCCTTATGCGTTTTTTAAAAACCCGGTACGTTTAAAGCAAAACTAAAAAAAAAAAAAATTCTCCATTTCCGCATTTCCCCGAGTGCCATACTTCATACCATGGACCTTCACCCGACATCTGGAGTCCTTCTATGGTGTCTCTTTTGGTGAGTCGTTAAAAGTTTTCTCTGGTAACGGCGAGGGATTCGGCAATCCAACAGCATCGAAAAAAGAAACAAGCCGTGCATGTGTTCTCTGTTTCAATTAACCAAGTTTTCACCACGAAGTTTTCTTCAGCGGAGTTTGTGATGCACGTCCAAAAAAGAAGGGGTTTTCTATATAAAACCCTACGATTTACGGCGGGAGGAGGTCGCTGCGCTGCCAGGAGGTGGGGGCACTTGGTGCGAAAGAGGGCGTTCCTGGGGGCCTGCAGGGCCCGACTATCGTGTCCTCGGCCCCCTTCTGCCTAAACTGGTCCTTCGAGCACCTCAAAGGAGAGGACGAAACCTCCCGGAACGAACAGGGTCAGCCGAGGCCCCATCCGGGGGAAGCGAATCGCCCCGGCGGAGGGTGTTGCCCTTCGTGCCGGCGTCATCGCGCCCTACGCCCAGCCGGCCTCTTTCGCCCCCTGCTCGGAGGAGGTGGAGAAAAAGGCTCCTTTTGGATCTACTTCATGGGGGCCCCAAAAATTAGGGTGTTCAAAAATGGAAGCCACCGACCAGAATTTGATTATCGGATTGAAGTTAAGGAAAGATGCTTTACACACTTTCATCTCTTAACGTCAAACAAATAGCTTAAAAGATGCAACTTTTTGTAAATCACATAATTACTATATTCAAAGTAAACAGTGTGGATCTATTTTTATTAGAGAAAAATAAATTTTCCCCTCGGAACTTTTTCTTAAATCCTTTTAAACTCAATTTTACTATTAAACAAAAAGGGGAAAATGCAAAATTTTTTGAAATGTAATGAAAACATGTGACACAAAGGCTTTGAGAGTGTTAGTGAAAAATCCCAGCAATAAAATATAACTGTCACAGTTTATTAACGCTGATTTTTTTTTGATGTAAGTATATTCATAAGCGTAGATGTGCCGTATGTTATGTGAAATTACTCTAAACAAAACATTAAAACTTCTGTTATTCATATGCACCTGAAGCCCAGGGACCAACCAAAGTGGGGTTAGCGAAAATAGTCACGAGACGGATTTTCGACACCAGGACTGAGAGCCTTCTGCTGCTGCTGACGGCCTCCCTTTTCCCAGAGGGAAAATGCAATTAAAAATGTTTAAGTTACAAAAAAAAAAAACAAAGAAAAAAAAAAAATCAGATTTTGTGCGTAGACAAAGAAAAAATTAAATTAATAATGATGAAAGGGTTGGGGGTAGTGATGGGATACTGATCATGATAAAGGTCGAGGTGATATGATGAAAAAGTTTATGACGGTGTTTATGATTTGGGATGTGATCATCGTCATAAAAACTAATGATAATGTGATGATACAGATGATGACAATCAGTGGTGATGATGATAAAATGATAAAAAGGTAATGAAAAGAAAACCCGGGCATGGTGATGGTGATATTAAATAGTTAATAATCATAAATAATAACTATAACAAAATGGGTTGTCTACTGATTTAAAAAAAAGTAATTATCAAAATCCTGATATCAGACTGTAATCATTAATACTTCATTATCATGAAAATTTTTATTGCCCCCAATGAAAAATTTAAAGATAACTTTGCAAACCATCATTATACATAATCATACCCCTTTCATTTCCATTTGTTTTTAAAAATGCCACATTACTTTTAAAATTTTCGTTTTCATATTATCTTCATCATTATTTTATTATTACCTTATCATCATTTTATTATTTTTTATTATTATTATTTTTATTATTATTTTTATTATTATTTTTATTATTGTTATTATTATTATTTTTTTTTATATTTTTTTTTTTTATTAATTATTATATTTTTTATTATTATTATTATTATTATTATTATTTTTTTTATTATTTTATTATATTATTTTTATAACCTTCTTATTTTTATTTATTTTTGTTTTCTTAAAGTTATTTTACGTGATTATCATTAATTTTTATTATTATAAATTTCTATTTCATTATTTTCTTTCTTATTATCATTTAATTACTATTTTCATTATTACATTACATTTTTTAAATTATTAAAAAAAATTATTGTTATCATTGTCGCTATTGTTTTATTACTATTAATATTAGTATTTTTACTTATCATTTCATTTATCATTATTGTTGTACTATTATTTATAATAATTATTTCTTAATATTTTATTATCATCTCATTTTTATTATTTATTTTTATTATTTTTTTATCATTATCATTTTTTATTTAATTACTCTTATCATTATTGTCATTATCATTATTAATATTATAATTAATTGTTATTATCATTTTATAATTCTTATCACCATCATCATCATCACTATCATTATCATTTTTTTTTATTATCATCTTCATCATTATTATTATCATGATTATCATTTATTTTTACTTATTTTTTTTTTATTATTTTTATTATTTTATTTTTTTTTTTTTATATTTATTATTATTTTTATTTTTATTATTATTATTATTATTATTTTATTATATTATGATTATCATTTATTAGTTTTGTTGTTATCTATATCATTATTAATGTTCTTCTTCTTATTGTTATTGTATCATTTTCTATCATTATTTTTTTGTTTTTTTTTCATTATTATTTTTATTTTTATTATTTATTATTATTTTATCATTATTATTTTATAAAAAAATAATAATATAATAATAATAAATAAAATAATAATAATAATAATAATTATTATTATTATTATTATTATTATCATCATCATCATCATAATCATCTAAAACATATCTCTCTCATCTCATCATCATCATCTCACATCATCATCATCATCATCATCATTATCATTATTACTGTTATTATTCTTATATTTTTATCATCATCATAATCATAACCATAATCACAATCATTATCACTAACATTATCATTATTATTAATAGCATTATTATTATTATTATTGTTATTATTATTATTATTATTATTATTATTATTATTATTTTATTATTTTTATTTCTTATCATTATTATCATCGGTATTGTCTTTCCTTATTTTATTATTCTCGTGTTCTTTGTTTTATTATTTTATTTCTTATCATTAATATGAAATATTATTATTATTTATTTTTTATTAATTATTATTTTTATTATATTTTATTGTTATTTTTAAATTCTTCGTTATTATTTTTTATCATCATTTTTGTTACTATTATTATTATTATTATCTTTATTTTTATTATTTTATTATATTGTTTATTTATATTATTATTATTATTATTATTATTATTATTATTATTTTATTATTTTTGGGGATCGTTATTTATTGCTATCTCATTTTTTCCTTTAATTTATCATCATCCTCACTTTAACATTAAACTTTTCGAATCCAAAAAAAAATAAAAAATTTGTTTCTTTTTATAATCATTATTAATTTATATTTTTGAGGGATAAATCAGAACTGTCGAGGAACAATTTGAGATGAAGGAGTTCAACTTACGTTATTTCAAACACTGTCTTCCCGTACTCATTATTAAAAACCCCCCATCAAAAAATGCAAAGCAAACCCCCCAAAAAAAACAAAAAAAAAAACGAATCTGACAAAAACGTCTGAAAAAAGCAAAGATACCCAAGGCCCCCATCTTTTTTACACAAATTTGGGTTTCTAATTTTTTTTCATTGGTTAGTAATTTGTTTCTCATTGATTTTTTAAATTTTTTCTCATTTTCCCCAGTGTTCTGGAGATGGGGACCCTTTCCCAAATTCCCGACGAACGGAAATGACCAAAATCCCCCCCGGGCGACGGAGCCGACCCCCCTCCAAATTCTGTCCTGGTTAGCTTGCTGGTGGGTTTCTGTGTGTGTGTCGCGTGGGGGCAAAAGACAAGGGGAGGGTTTTTTTAAAGGAATAAATGTATATGCTTTTTTTTATGATCTCTTTTTTTTCAGCAATGAGAACACACTCTACTGTGATGTTCTAGACACCTTTGGCCCCTGCACTTTAGATTTTGAAAGAGAGGAGGAGAGAGAGAGAGGAAGAGGAGAGAGAGAGAAGAGAGAGAGAGAGAGAGACAAGAAGAAAAGAGGAGAGAGAGAGAGAGAGAGAGAGAAAGAGAGAGAGAGAGAGGGGAGAGAGAGAGAGAGAGGAGAGAGATAAAGACAGAGAGGAGTCAAACAGAGAGAGAGAAAGAGAGAGAGGAGAGAGAGAGAGAGAGAGAGAGAGAGAGAGAGGAGAGAAAAATTTATTGGATATTTTGTATATTTTTTATCTAACACACGTTAAGTGTATAATGAGTGGAATTCCCGGGTTTAAAATTTTTTCCCTTTATTAATATCTTAAGGGGCGATTTTGCGAGAAATTCGGCAGTGTCTGCAGTTAAAAAAAAGACAATAAAAACGCAAACATTTCTACAGTGCCTTTCTGAGTGACCCTTAGCATAGCCCTCGGATACAGATTTATTCTTCTTTATTTTTTTTGAGACCCAAAATTTCCCTTTGGGGGAAATAATACAACCTTCATAAAAATTTCCCCCTCAGTTTTCATCGGATTTTTCAAAGGCACATGAAAGAACTAATATCATTTAGCTTCTGGAGGGTTATTTGAGATGCACAGGGAGTTGTGCCCCATTTGGAAGGAAAGGCAGGGCCGGTCGAAAACTACCCCTGCATTATTATTAAAAGATATGCGATGAATTTTAATTGGTTAAATATAGCTTCGGCACAAGGGGTTCACAATACGTCCGATTTCAAAAAAGGGAAATGCGGGAAACCCCCCGATTCCTCTTAGTTCTAGTTTCGCCGGTTCGCTTTTCTTTCCCAAAACACCTGATTAATATTTTACTTAAATACTTAGATTGTTATTTTTTTAGGGAAAAATTTTTCTGCTTTCAGCACCACATCTTTCCCTTTCTTTAAAATGATTTGGTGAATCGGGGGACTCCAATTGGGTAAAAAATTTGGGACGGGGTACATAAACCATGAGCTTTTAAACCCATATCGTTGCGATTGACTCGGTACGGTTTTCAAGTGATAAAACGAAATTTCACTAACGATCTCGGGGGCCCCAAAAGGGGGTTTTGGGTGCTGCCCCAGAGTCGCCCAAAGCCCCACCGCCATGATAACGGGGGCCACTCAATCTCAACGTTCCAAACTTGACTGGAGCGAGAAACCTTTCTTCAAGAGTCAGAAACACAGTGGGAATAAAGGGTTTTCCCCGCGGAAGAGCGCAGGAAAAAGAGCTACACTCTTTTTTGGGACGCCCACAGACCAGGGCACCTTTCTAGGTCGTTCCGGACCATCTGATCCCGGAACGCCACCCGGGGCGTGGGGTGGGACTCGAGCCTTTCCCATCAACTTGGCGGAATCGAGATGCAACGAAATTCAAACCCTCGAACCCGGCTGGCGACGAGGCTTACACAGGGCCTCGGGTGCAGTGCGAGACATCCACCACGCTGGGACGAGAGGCCTCTGCCTCGTTACGATGCTGTTTAACCTGATGTGTAATTCAGCCCTTAAAACAGAACGAGAGTCTGTCTGTTCATGAAAGCTTGTATCTTTTTTTTGGGCTGCAGGAAATTTATAAGAGCAAAAGCAACTTGCATATATGGATGCAGTGCAAATGCAGCCAAAAGTGCATTTTCAAAACTATTTTCAGTGACTCTTTTTATTTCTTACTAACCGGTAGCTAGACAGATATATCCTGTATATGTTCTAAAAAGATTATTTTTTTCATAAGCTCAAGAAATACTGTAAATAATGACAGCAGCCTCTGTACTTATAAATTTTCTCAGTAAGGATTTTTTTGTTATGGTGTCTTCTAGATAATAAAAAAATATATGAGATGGAGTGCTGATATAGTTTTCATGTCTGTTGTTTAAAAAATGAATGGGATATAAAAAAATGTCAGATGTAAGTAGAAGTATGTATTGGTCCCGACATATATAAAACAAGGATGAATCAGGAGCTGTAAGATTAGCCCCCTGCCTCCATGGCCATACTTACTATTATCAAAGCCTTTTGTTATCCTACTATTCTCCTTGGCCTTATCTCATACTAATCCACGATAGTCTTATTGCCTTCAATCTTCTGCAACTTTTCTCACAATTATCGTTATTCTTTCACTCCCTCTTCCAATGTCGGCACCGGATACATTGCTTTTTTAAATGTGCATCCGTTTTCGTTTCACACAATTTTTCTGTCATACATATTTATCTTTGCCCTTTGGACTCATTCTTATCGCGGCGCCATCATAAGTCCGTGAAACATCTTTCGTGTTTGATACTACTGTAGAAGAGAAGTACTATAAATAGAATATATTTATTTTAAGGCGAGACGTTTGAGAGAGAAATAGTTTGGGGGGGGGGGGAGGGGGGAGGCACGGAATTCCAAACCACACCAGCGCTTGCACGCAAATGCCATCTTCACGTGCAACAGAATGTCTCAGACATACCTAAGACGGGAAATTACATGCTAGATTCAGTAACATGGTAACGGATCAGAATTCGTGCCCGGTCCGGCGTGGTGATTGTCCCTGCAAACGAAGGGGGACCTGTGTAAGCCACGTCACCAAACAGGTCTCGACGGTGAAGCTCGTTGCACTCTTTGATCTCCGCCAAGTTGATCGGGATGCTCGAGTCCCACCACCACAGGCCCCGGGGTGGACTTCTAGGGATCAAATGGTCCCGGTACGACACTGAGTGGTCTTTTAGTCGTTGGGGCCCTGCCTATGGGTTGTTACCGGGGGAGGATTTCTCCATCGTCTGCAGCGCCTCTGTCTGCGGTTCTTACTGAAATCACGATCCTGTGTGTGTGTGGACTGCTGCGTCTTTTCTGCATGATTCCAGTCGAACGATCCCTGACGATTCGTTTCGTGCTCGCTGTCCTGGGCGTCTGCCTGCTGCCCGTCGCGACGGGCGAAGGCATGGCCCTCTCTGTATGCTCGCATCAAGTGCAGGAACGTCATCTCACTCCATTCGAGGTTCGCGTTGCTGAAGGTCGCCCTTTTGTTGAACTTATCCGAAGAGTGGGACGCTGGCGGCTCTGGGACAGCACGATGACTCGCGTGGCCTTTGTATCTGCAGATGTATACATCTAAATTAAGTAGATATTATGTACGAGAATGCATAAACGCATGCACACAAAAAAAGGACACATACAAACACACACACCCGTATCAGTGTATTTCTGTAAAGATATAGTATATATATATATGTACTGTATTATTCTACGCTGTCTCTCAAGCTAATCTCCCTCTTTCTCCCCCCCTCTCTCTCTCTTCCCCCCCCCCCTCTCTTTCTCCCCCCTTTCCCTTTCTCTCACTTTCACTCTTTCTCCCTTCCTTTTGTTTCTCACTTTTTTCTCCTCCCCCCTCTCTCTCTCGCTGTCCCTGTTTATCCTCTTCTCACCTTTTCCAGACGAGGCACAACGTAACGGTGATTTCGAGCATCATCGCCAGCACATCGTGTATGGAGCGAGATGCATTGTTACAGGCGGGTCTGCTGCAGCATCCAGGAAGTGTGCCTGATAATAATAACAAAGAGTCTAAAGATATTTGCTGAAAAAAGGGTTTGTGTAGGTATGTTCATCTGTATATGTCTACCTATCTGCACATACATTTCTACACTTATACAAACACATAGCACACACAAGTGCATATATATAATATTATAATATATATATATATATATATATATATATATATATATATATATATATATATACACATGTATGTGTATGTAAATTGATAAATAGATATGTATAGATAGATAGATAGGCAGATAGATAAATATGTATAAGTATATATATGTGTGTAGATATATATTTGTGAATACATACATAATATATATGTGTGTTGGTATATATATATGTATGTGTGTGTATATATATGTATATATATGAAATATATATATATATATATATATATATATATATATATATATACTATGTATAACATATAGACATAATATATATATATAATATTATTATAAAATATATATAATATTATATATATATATATTTTATATAATATTTTATATTTTATATTATATATATATAAAATATATATATCATATTATAAAATATATATATATGCGGGAAATGTGTGTGCATATACACCCATAACATCATATGGGTGTATTTAAATATATAATACTGAGATAATATATATATATATATAATAAAATAATACCACACTCATATATATATACCACCACACATATATAGTATGTATTCACAAATATATATCTACACACACATATATATACTTTACATTTATCTATCTGCCTATCTATCTATCTATACATATCTATTTTTCAATTTACATACACATACATGTGTATATATATATATATATATATATATATATATATATATATATATATATATATCTTATATATATAAAATATTATGTTTAATATATGTTGTACACACACACCCCACACACACACACACACACACACACCACACCCCACACACACACACACACCACACACACACACCACACACAAAACAACACACACACACAGGTTTGCCACTTAGGTGTGGAACAGGAAAACGAAGAGGTAGACTAACAAAGACTAACTAAGTTTCATGTTTATTTGCACACGTTTCAAAGATAAATCATATCTCTATCATCAGTGCTATAATAGTGAACCGAAATAACATACATTAGACAACAGAAGAAAAAAGAATAAGAATAGTATTAAAATTGCTGAAGACAAAAGTGAATATTATTTTAGGGTAATTGCTTTGTAGAAGCGTTTTTAATTGTTTTCTGATTTCAAATCTTAACTTCTCCATAAATGGTAGTTTCGCGTATCTGTGATCCCTTTTAATAGTTGATACGACAGGTTGATTTGATTTTTTTTCACACAGAAAGGTCTTTGTTATTTTATCAAATAAATACAATGGGAACCCATTTCTTACAAAGCAGTTTTTAAACAGCCTACGAGATTCCACTTTATTTGTGTTCTAATGTAGTATATCTATTTACCTGTCGTGATTGCCAAAAACAGGCACGTGGGGGCAACCTCACAATGGTTGTGGGCAGATAATGGAACACAAGGCCATTCATTTCATTTCTTTCTCGGCCAAAGAGGGCACTCTCACAAACACTCATCCTTTCTCCAACACGATCTCAATATTCTATTCTCTCATTCCTCTCGCCCAGACCTCATTATCTTGAAGCTTTGGTGATTTGTAAGATGAATTCGAGCCAAACAACACTACCACCCAAACCACCTTGTTTACCAAGTAGCTGCTTTCACCCCTGACTATCACCCATGTTGGTTGGTCTTTCATATCTTTAATCCATTTTTTTTCATTGTATATATTTTATATCTTTATTGTTTGTTCACAGTTTGTTTCTGTTATTGTTTTTGATCGAATTATCTTTCACGTAGACTAATATATATTTTGGTTCAGTATTACAGCGCTGATGATGGAGATATGATTTGTCTTGGGAAACTTTTTGCAAATAAACATGAAGTTAATTACAGCCGGTTAGTCTGCCTTTTCCTTTTGACTATTTTTATATATATTATATACCCATATATGTTGTGTGTATGCTGTATAATATATATATATTATATTATAATATATATATATATATAATATAATACTATATTTTGGTGTGTGTGTTTTGTTGTTGTTGTATGTGTGGTATGTTGTGTTGTTGTGTTTGATTGTGGTTGTGTGCATATGTGTGTGTGTTATTGTGTGTGTGTAATAAAGTATATATGATTATATATATATATATATGTTATATATTTATATTATTTATATATATATATATAATTATATATAATTAGTGTGTGTGTATTATTCTATGCTGCCTAATTCAACGACGCGTTTTTCTCTGCTACAGCCCTTGTTCCTTATCCTCCGCCTTCCACCTAATGCCGGCCCCGGCGCATAGTCCCCCGATCCTCCGACCTATGGTTTTTTCATGTATCAGCAGGGAAAGAGTGTTTGCTATTCATATGCATGTGTGTGTCCCGTATGTTTATACGTACTACTACAAACGTGTATATATGTATAATATATGTATATGTATATGAATACACACACACACTCATACACACATACATATGTAAATATATAAATATAAAGAATAAATAGATAAATATATTTGTATATATATACATACTATATATGTATATGTGCATGTGTGTGTGTTTGTGCACATGTTGTATAATGTACACGTCTATGAAAGTACGTATATATGCATACTATCCTGTATACAAAGAACGCTAACTGTAAATTCATATCTCTCACTCGCCTATTTTTGTACACCCGCCCCACATACATCCCTGTAGAGATATGTACATTCAGTAAGAATATATACACATTTTGGGTGATTTGCTTTTTCCCCCCCCCCATTTTTAATCTCGCATCAGAGCACATTTTGAATATATGGTTGTACGTATAAGCACATATGGATTAGATGTAATTGCTTTTTGTCTCACCTAAAATCAGCGGGTCGGAAGCCCCCCCTCAGCGCCTTCGGACCAGCGCTGAAGCTGCTCAGCTCCTTCGACTTCGAGAACTTGGATGGCCGGTGCTCCTCGAACATGCTGAACCTAAAATGTTGATTTGGAGAATGTCATGGCGGACGGTACGGGACAGTTGTGTATACTTTTACTTGTATGGAGGTACAGGTGTGTGTCTGCAGTTACACATATGAATGTATTTTTGCTATTGGGAGAATATATAATTATATATAATATATATATAATATATATATGAATTATGGATGTATCCCTGTACTCATAGTTATGGGCGTATGTTTTACTTACATGTACGTTGGATAATATGGCTGTACGTATATGGATGGATGGATGTTATATCTACATGTATTATGGATATATAGTTGTAATTATGCATATGCTTTCACGTATGAATGTATGTCTTACCTATATATACACGTCCTGAATGCATATACGCATGCATGTATACCTGCACTATATGTATGGATTATTCCTTACTTATATGCACTTGCGGGTGCATGTCTGTACGGCTAAATTCTCCCCCCCCCTGTTCTACTCTTCCCACTGTCAGCCTCGTCCTCTCTCACTCCATCCTCCTCTCTTCCCCTTGCTCTCCCCCCTTTGCCTCAGCACAAGCACTTTGGCCCGAAACCTACCTGTTGGTGACACGCAGGCCCGGAACAGCGGGCCACGGCCTCCATGGTCTCCCACCTCAACTCGTCTATTCGTCTGTCCAACTCTCTGTACGTCATCGTTTCGTTCTGTCGGCGGGTTGGACGTAGTTGACATAAATGATACATATATGTATTATGTATGTATATATATTATATATCATTATATGTATATCAATTAAAATATGTGTATATGTATAATATATCATATATATGTAATATAAAATATATACATTATATATATGTATCTATCTATCTATATATATTCACACACATTACACACACACACATATATAAAATGTGTGTGTGGGGTAGACATATACGTACATAACGTGGTGTGTGTGTGTATGTGTGGTATGAAAGAGTACATGCGAAAGACAAAAAACGGCAACAATGTTGTTAAAGTGATATGTTGCTAATACAATAGGGTATAATTTTCACACTATCATTTGCTTTAAAAATTTATAAACCATTTGCATGAAATACACACCTTACACTCAATCCTGTAGCGGAGTATCTTGTCAGTCCGATCCAATAAATGCAGGAACACGTGCTAATTTTGGAGTCCCCATAAAATAGATCCAAAGGACCCCTTTTCCTCCAGCCTCCTCCTGAGCAGGTGGCGAAGGAGGCCGGCTGGTCTAGGGCGCGATGACGAAAGGGCACGAAGGGCAACACGCCTCCGCCGGCGTCGATTCTGCTTCCCCCTCGGACGTGCGGCCTCGGCTGACCCTGCTTCGTCCCCGGGCCCGGGGGTTCGTCCTCTCCTTTTAGGTGCTCGAAGGACACGAGATTTGGGCAAAAGGGCGCCGAGGAACGATAGTCGCCCGTGTCAGGCCCCGAGGATGACGCCCCCTTGTGCACCAAGTGCCGCACTCCCCTGGCAGCAGCAGCGATCTCTTCCTCGCCGTAGGTTACGGTAGCCCTGGATTTTGCCCCGGGGTCTCGCTCGTGGCAACATGGCGGAAAACGTTTTTTGCTAGAACGCCATTAATAGTGAATAGCGAGCGACCCCACATCAACGTCCGAAATCTTCGTGCTTGTTGCAAAGGACGTGGTAGATCGGTAGTAATACCTTTATCGGTGGATATAACTTTATAAAAACTCGCTGTTGTGAAACACACAAGATTACCAAAACTAAAAGGTGATGCTGTAGTTCCATCACGAGGGAAAAGGGAAGACTAAACATTGGCTGACAATCTGAAAAGAACTTATTCTTCAACTGGCTTTTTTTATGTTCATCATGGGTCGCCAGTGCGGATCATTTTTATCCACATCACTATTATTAGATTGGCAGCTTCGTATTAAGGTCGGATGCCCTTCCCGACGCCCCCTACAGATGTCGGCGGTGGACCTAGCCTTTGCTTGAAGAGGCATACCCTACAAGGCAGCAGGGGGATTTGGAGTGAGAGTTCCCTTCTTCCCACCTTTGCCTGAAGAGGCATACCGTACAAGGCGCAGGGGGATGCAGTTTAACGTCATACCCGGGACATGAGATGGGGAATGAACGTTAGCTATTTTTAGGTTATTCTGCCTTTTACCTGAATCTCGAGAAGGAAAATGAATGAGAAATCGGTCTTGGCAACGTCCCTGATGTTCCTTCCCTATAACTTATAATTTTTACCTTTTTTTGTGCATAGAATAAGAAATGTTTAAGAAAGATATAGCTAATTTCCATGAAGTTTTGTTTATTTGCCATTCGGGCACCATTAAGGCTGTTCCCCAGATTTATGATATTGCTGGAAGTATAGCGGCCACGTAAGGGGAAAAAAGACGCTTATATCTATTTTTAGATACAAAATAAATTTTTCCGCGTCATTGTCTGTTCACCCTTATTACTAAAAACTTGAATGATAGATTGAATTTATTTTTTAGTTACATTACAATAAAATGTGTAAGGAAAAGTCAGATATTAAATACCATGCGCCATACAGGAACGGGGGAAAAAGTATTTTCCTGTAGATAAAGAGAGAGAGAGAGAGAGAAAAGAGAGAGAGAGGAGAAGTATAGCATATATTTAATAATAAAAATCAGGGGCAAACAAACGAAATGTGTGTATTTTTGCGTACATACGTCTTCGCATACGTTCACTCGTCCGCACTGCCTTGTGTAGCGTTACTCCCATCGACGCACTTATGTTAAACCTCCAAGTTCTTATATTTCCCTTCATGAGATTAAAGTTCGCTTTTCTCCATAAGATCAACATTACCCTTAAATATAGTTAATACAAGTGGTAGCGTGGCCAAAGTTTAAGGAATTCTGAGATTATGTTGTTATTGAGGTTCTAAAAACGCAGTTCCATCTTCAGTTTATTAAAACAATCAATAAAAGACACATACACCTTTATCAGGCACCTTTGATGTATAAGACCTATATGCCCTAAGTGGTGATTTATCCTTAATGCCTGTACTTATCTGTAAAAACAGGGCGCGACCTCCATCAAGTGACGGGCTCATTTAGAAAAGCAGCGTAAATGAGAGGGAGAGAGGGGTTAAAGGTCATTGACCTGAGTTGTCATAGGCTCTTTTACCATCAATTCTGAATGGTTAATTATGAGGAAGAACCACATAAGTATGAGAGAACCACATAGGTGTGGGAGACTGACGTAAATAATTAGGGGAGTTTAGGTGCAACATGAAACATTATTATACTGATCCGGCGTAAGTTCGTCCAAGTACGAAGCATCCTTAGCACGGGGCGGCGACGTCACCCTGCATCATAGAGCATCCTCTCCGCATCCTTAGCGCGGCCGGGGCGGCGATGTCATCCCGTATTTTTTTTTTACAGGTGTCGAATCAGTATACGGGTGATACAGTATGCAAATGATGCATAGTTATAAAAATGAAAAATTGATAAGTAAATGATGAACCATTTTGTAAATGATAGATGCTAATGGATTGTTCCTCATGTAGTAAATTATTTTCCAAACAGGCAATCTACTCTACGAAAGAGGTACCGCTGTAAACATACTATGCCACTGGTATATATAATTTTATAGATATCTCTCTTTCTATCTCTCATTCTCTCTCTGTCTCCCTCCCCCTTCTCCCTCCCTCTCTCTCTCAAAAGCAATGATGACACATACATGTGTATATCTATATGTGTTTATGTACATACGCTCGCTCACACACACACATGCACACACACACACACACACACACACACACACATGCACACACACACACACATATATATATTTACAGTCAAGTACATATATTTTGTAGATCCTGAATATGTATTATAAAAAGATTATTCCTTTCTTTATAAGTTCAATAAGTACTGTAAATGATATAGAGTAGTTTCTTGTTTCTCTATAAAGAAAATATTTTTTTGTCTTCTGCCTAATACAGGTTTCATACTGAAAACCTAGAGCTGCTGTTTAAGAATGTTACATGAAAAATGAAACATCAGATTAAAATCGAAGTATGTATTGGTAACAATACGCATAAATACAAAACAGTAAAATCAGCCTCCTTGCCTCCGTGGCCACAGATCTCATTATTACCAAAGCCTTTCTCTTACGCTAATAGTCTCTTGTACTGATCTCATACTAATCCACGACACACCTCTTTCCTTAGTCCTACTACTTCCTTTCCCCCGTCATTATCACTATTATTTCTCTCGTTCTTCCAATATTCTATTATATGTTTAAGTAACCAATTTTTAAATTTTTTGCCTCCGTCATCGTTTCACACGCGCGCTGTCGCATCTTTCTTTTCTCTCAAACATTTATTTTTGACCTTTTGGACTCATTCTTATCGCATGTACCTTCATAAGTCCGATAGAACCGTGATACATTTTACTTATCGATACATCTTCACGTGCAACAGAATGTCTCAGACATACCTAAGACGGAATTACATACTAGGTTCAGTAACATGGTAACGAGATCAGAAGACGTGCCCGGTCCGGCGTGGTGATCGTCCCTGCAGGCAAGAGGAGGACCTGTGTAAGCCAAGTCACCAGTCAGGTCTCGACGGTGAAGCTCGTTGCACTCTTCGATCTCCGCCAGGTTGATCGGGATGCTCGAGTCCCACCACCACAGGCCCGGCGTGGACATTACAGGGATCAGATGGTCCCGGTACGACACTGAGTGGTCTTTTAGTCGTTGGCCGTGCCTATGGTTGTTACCGGGGAGGAGTTCTCCATCGTCCGCAGCGCCTCTGTCTTGCGGTTCGTTATTGAAATCACGATCCTGATTGTGTGTGGACTGCCGCGTCTTCTCTGCATGATTCCAGTCGAACGATCCCTGACGATTCGTTTCGTGCTCGCTGTCCTGGGCGTCTGCCTGCTGCCCGTCGCGAGGGACGAAGGCATGGCCCTCTCTGTATGCTCGCATCAAGTGCAGGAAAGTCATTTCACTCCATTCGAGGTTCACGTTGCTGAAGGCCGCCCTTCTGTTGAACTTATTCGGGGAGTGAGGACGCTGGCGGCTCTGGGACAGCACGATGACTCGCGTGGCCTTTGATATCTGCAGATGTATGCATCTAAATGTAAGTAGATATTATGTACGAGAATGCATAAACGCATGCACACACAAACGAACACATACAAACGCACACACCCGTATCTGTGTATTTCTGTAAAGATATAGTATATATATGTATGTACTGTATATATTCTACGCTGTCTCTCAAGCTAATCTCTCTCTTTCTCCCCCCCCCCTCTCTCTTTCTCTCACTTTCACTCTTTCTCCCTTCCTTTCTGTTTCTCACTTTTTTCTCCCCCCCTCTGTCTCTCTCTCGCTGTCTCCTGTTTATCCTCTTCTCACCTTTTCCAGACGAGGCACAACGTAACGGTGCATTTCGAGCATCATCGCCAGCACATCGTGTATGGAGCGAGATGTAGTGTTGTCATACAGGCGGGTCTGCTGCAGCATCCAGGAAGTGTAGCCTGAAAATAATAATAATGAGTCTAAAGATATTTGCTGAATAGGTATGTATGTATATCTGTATATGTCTACCTATCTGCACATACATTTCTACACTTATACAAAACACATAGACACACACAAGTGCATATATATATATATATATGTATATATATATGAAATATATATATGTATAATATATATATACATATTATATATATATATATATATATATATATATATATATATATATATATATATTATATATATGCAAACATATATATATATATATATATATATATATATATATATATATATATATATTATATATATATATATATATATATATGCGTGGAGTGTGTGTGCATATATACACCTATATATGTATACATACATACATAGGTGTATATATATAAATATATAATATAATGTAAATATGTATATATACATATATACACACATACATACATACATACATACATATATATATATATATATATATATATATATATATATATCAATTTACATACACATATATGTGTATATATATAGCTCACACTTTGTTTATATTATTGTTCTTGTTTCATTATTTCGGAAGCTTTGGTGATTTGTAAGATGAAATCCGAGCCAAACAACACTGCCACAACCACCTTGTTTACCAAGTAGCTGCTTTCACCCCCTGGCTATCACCCATGTTGGTTGGTCTTTCATGTGTTTAATCCATTCTTTTCATTGTATATAATGTTATATCTTTATTGTTTGTTCACAGTTTGTTTCTGTTATTGTTTTTGATCGAATTATCTTTCACGTACCATTGTTAATTTAGAGAACCTCTGTATTTTTTTCACCTATAGACTAATATATATTATTTTGGTTCAGTATTACAACACTGATGATGGAGATATGATTTGTCTTGGAAACGTTTGCAAATAAACATGAAATTAATTACAGCCGTGTTAGTCTGCCTTTTCGTTTTGACTATATATATTATATCACACACACACATATATATGTGTGTGTATGCATATGTATATATATATACACATATATATGTGTGTGTGTATGTATGTGTGTGTGAGTGTGTGTGTGTGTGTGGCGCGCGTGTGTGTGTGTATTGTGTGTGTGTATAAGAGTATATATATTATATTCATATGTATGTGTGTGTGTGTCTGTGTGTGTGTGCGCATGTTTATACGTACAAACATACAAACATGTATATATATATATATATATATATATATATATATATATATACATACATATATATATGTATATGTATACACACACACACTCATACACACACACACACATACATATGTAAATATATAAAATATAAAGAAATAAATAGATAAATATATTTGTATATATATATATATGTATATATGCACGTGTGTGTGTTTGTGCACATAGTTGTATATATGTACACGTCTATGAAAGTACGTATATATGCATACTATCTGTATACAAAGAACGCTAACTGTAAATTCATATCTCTCACTCGCCTATTTTTGTACACCCGACCATATACATGCATGTAGAGATATGTACATTCTGTAAGAATATATACATATTTGAGTGATTTGCTTCTTCCCCCGTCCCCCATCTTTAATCTCGCAGTCAGAGCACATATGGATATATGGTTGTACGTATAAGCACATATGGATTAGATGTAATGCTTTTTGTCTCACCTACAATCAGCAGGTCGGGAAGATCCTCAGCGCCTTCGGACCAGCGCTGAAGCTGCCTCAGCTCCTTCGACTTCGAGAACTTGGATGGCCGGTGTTCCTCGAACATGCTGAACCTGAATGTTGATTTGGAGAATGTCATGGCTCGGACGGTACGGGACAGTTGTGTTTACTTTTACTTGATGGAGGTACAGGTGTGGTGTCTGCAGTATAGGGATGGATGGATGTTATATGTACATGTATTATGGATATATGTTGTAATTATGCATATGCTTTCACTTATGCATAGTATATACACGTCTGATGCCTATACACATGCATGTATACCTGCACTAATATGTATGGATGTATTCCTTACTTATATGCACTTGCGGCTGCATGTCTGCACGGCTAAATTATCTCCCCTCCCCCTCTTCTATCTCTTCCCACTGTCAACCTCGTCCTCTCTCACTCCATCCCCTTCTCTTCCCCCTTGCTCTCCCCACCTTTGCCTCACACAAGCACTTTGGCCCTGAAACCTACCTGTTGGTGACCGCAGGCCCGGAAACAGCGGGCCCGGCCTCCATGGTCTCCCACCTCATCTCGCCTATTCGTCTGTCCAACTCTCTGTACGTCATCGTTTCGTTCTGTCGGCGGGTTGGACCGTAGTTGACATAAATGGATACATACATGTATATATGTATATATATTATATTATATATTATATATTATAATATATGTGTCATCTATCTATCTATATATCTATCTATCTATCTATCTATCTATATATATTCACACACATCACACACACACACATATATTTATGTGTGTGTGTGTGTAGACAAGTACATATACGTGGTGTGTGTGTGTATGTAGATATACATGCGAAAGACAATAACGGCAACAATGTTGTTAAAGTGATAGTTGCTAATACGAATAGGGTATAATTTTCACTCTATCAGTGCATTAATATTATAAACCATTTGACAATGAAATACACACTTACACTCAATCCTGTAGCGGAATATCTTGTCAGTCCGATCCAATAAATGCAGAACACGTGTCTATTTTGGAGTCCCCATGAAGTAGATCCAGAAGGACCCTTTTCCTCCAGCCTCCTCCTGACGCAGGTGGCGAAGGAGGCCGGCTGGTCGTAGGGCGCGATGACGCACGGCACGAAGGGCAACACGCCTCCGCCGGCGTCGATTCTGCTTCCCCCTCGGACGTGCGGCCTCGGCTGACCCTGCTTCGTTCCGGCCGGGGCTTCGCCCTCTCCTTTGAGGTGCTCGAAGGACACGAGATTGGGCAGAAGGGCGCCGAGGACGCGATAGTCGGCCGTGTCAGGCCCCGAGGATGACGCCCTCTTGTGCACCAAGTGCCGCACTCCCCTGGCAGCAGCAGCGATCTCTTCCTCGCCGTAGGTTACGGTAGCCCTGGATTTTGCCCCGGGTGTCTCGCTCGTGGCAACATGGCGGAAAACGTTCTTGCTAGGAACGCCATTAATAGTGAATAGCGAGCGACACACATCAACGTCTGAAATCTTCGTGCTTGTTGCAAAGGACGTGGTAGGTCTGTAGTAATATCCTTTATCGGTGGATATAACTTTATAAAAACTCACTGTTGTGAAACACACAAGAATTACCAAAACTAAATGGTGATGCTGTAGTTCCATCACGAGGGAAAAGGGAAGACTAAACATTGGCTGACAATCTGGAATGAACTTATTCGTCAACTGGCTTTTCCTTGTTCATCATGGGTCGCCGGTGCAGATCATTTTTATCCACATATTGTTAGATTGGCAGCTTCGTATTAAGGTCGGATGCCCTTCCTGACGCCACTACAGATGTCGGCGGTGGACTTAGCCCTTGCCTGAATAGGCATACCCTACAAGGCAGCAGGGGGATTTGGAGTGAGAGTTCCCTTCTCCTACCTTTGCCTGAAGAAGCATACCGTACAAGGCAGCAGGGGGATGCAGTTTAACGTCATACCCAGGGCATGAGAATCTGGATTGAACAATAGCTATTTTTAGGCTATTCTGCCTTTTACCTGAATCTCGAGAGAGGAAAATGAATGAGAAATTCAGTCTTGGCAACGTCCCTGATGTTCCTTCCCTATAACTTATAATTTTTAACGTTTTTTTTGTGGATAGAGTAATGATAATGTTAAGAAAGATATAGCTAATTTCCATGAAGTGTTGATATTTGCCATTCCGGGCACCATTAAGGCTGTTCTCAGATTTATGATATTGCTGGAAGTATAGCGAGCCACGTAAGAGGAGGAAGACGCTTATATCTATTTTTAGATACAAAATGAATTTCCGAGTCATTGTCTGTTCACCGTTATTACTAAAAACTTGAATGATAGATTGAATTTATTTGTTAGTTACATTACAATAAAAAAATGTGTAAGGAAAAGTCAGATATTAGTACACATGAGCCATACAGGAACGGGGAAGAAGTATTTTCCTGTAGATACAGAGAGAGAGAGAGAGGGAGGGAGAGAGAAAGAAAGAGATATAGAAGTATATATTATAATAAAAATCAGTGGCAAACAAACGAAATGTGTGTATTTGTGCGTACATACGTTCTTCGCATACGTTCACTCGTCCGCACTGACCTTGTGTAGCGTTACTCCCATCGACGCCCTTATATTAAGCCTCCAAGTTCTTATATTTCCCTTCATGAGATTAAAGTTCGCTTTTCTCCATAAGATCAACATTACCTTAAATATAATTAATGCAAGTGGTAGCGTGGCCAAAGCTTAAGGAATTCTGAGATTATGTTGTTTATATTGAGATTCTAAAAACGCAGTTCCATCTTCAGTTTATTAAAACAATCAATAAAAAGACACACATCTTTATCAGGCACCTTTGATGTATAAGACCCCCCCCAATCCCTCGCCCGTTGTTGTCGTGGGGGGGCATAGGAAGCGGAGACTGGGACCCAATGATGGGGAACTCCCCAACCTTGGGACTCAGCCCTCGACTCAACTAATTTTGCATGTCTTTATTTTCCTTCCACCTTTCGTTTCTGTCCTTCACCAAACCCTTCTGCTATCCACCTCCTAAGGTGTGAGAGCCGTGCTGAAAGGATGAAAGGCTGATTTGTGCCATCCCCGAACGGCCTGAGGAGCCTGGGCCACCCCGGTTTTTTTCCCTGGGGTTTAG